>NW_027040477.1:180183-262502 GCF_034236695.1 Oncorhynchus nerka
CTCCTTCCTCCTCTTCCTCTACATCCACATGTTTACTTCTTCTTCTCCTTCCTCCTCTTCCTCTACATCCACATATGTTTACTTCTTCTTCTCCTTCCTCCTCTTCCTCTACATCCACATATGTTTACTTCTTCTTCTCCTTCCTCCTCTTCCTCTACATCCACATATGTTTACTTCTCCTTCTCCTTCATCCTCTTCATCTCCCTCATCTTGTCCTCTTCTTACCATGTTCTCTCTCCTCCTCCTCCTCCTCCTCTTCTTCTTCCCATGTCCTCCTGTTCTTTTTCTCTCCCTGTATCTGTTCCTCCTACTCCACTTCATTGATCCCAGTGACTCAGTAATGTTTCAACTCTATCCCAAACCTTAACCATTCATAATGAGGCCATAAACTTAATGTTTAAACTCTATCCCAAACCTTAACCATTCATAATGAGGCCCAACACATTGTGTTAACACAGGCTTGGCCAACTATCGTCACAACACATTGTGTTAACACATCCGTGACCAACTGCAGTGGGGCAAAAAAGTATTTAGTCAGCCACCAATTGTGCAAGTTCTCCCACTTAAAAAGATGAGAAAGGCCTGTAATTTTCATCATAGGTACACTTCAACTATGACAGACAAAATGAGAAGAAAAAAATCCAGAAAATCACATTTTTAATTAATTTATTTGCAAATTATGGTGGAAAATAAGTATTTGGTTAATAACAAAAGTTTACACAGCAACTCGTATCTCTCAGAGAGTCACTATTCCACTAAGACCTCATTGAAACACAAAGCAGGAAATGGAATCAGAGCTGTGTGTGTCATTCTTATTGAAAGTCCTGTTAACTCTCACAAAAACACACGCTTGCACGCACACACACACACACCACACACACACACACACACACACACACACACACACACACACACACACACACACACACACACACACACACACACACACACACACACCCCTCTAGCTCAATCTAGCCATCTCTGGTCACGGTCAGCATCTAGTTAATGAGAAGGGGACTAAAATCAATATACACACATTGGGAGGAATTCCTGAATACCTAGCCCTCGTGTCTGTCTGTCTGTCTGTCTATGTGTGTGTGTGTGTCCTTTATCTTCCTCAGTGGGGAAAGAGAGAAATGAAGAAGTACATCTAAAGACGAACGTCGTCCTGAATAATTTCTGCTGACTAATCTTTCCCTCCTTCTCTCTCTCTCTCTTGCTCTCCCTCCTCAGCAGCTCATATCTCTCAGAGAGTCAATGATGTCACCCAGCCCATCAGGGCTCAAAGGCCCCCAATTACCAAACATAAAGCAAATTCCACACATCTACCCTCCCTCTCTCTCTTTCCCTCTGTTCTGACTCTCTATCCTCCCTCTCTCTCTCTTTCCCTCTGTTCTGACTCTCTACCCTCCCTCTCTCTCTCTTTCCCTCTGTTCTGACTCTCTACCCTCCCTCTCTCTCTTTCCCTCTGTTCTGACTCTCTACCCTCCCTCTCTCTCTCTTTCCCTCTGTTCTGACTCTCTACCCTCCCTCTCTCTCCCTTTCCCTCTGTTCTGACTCTCTCCCCTCCCTCTCTCTCTCTCTGTTCTGACTCTCTACCCTCCCTCTCTCTCTCTTTCCCTCTGTTCTGACTCTCTACCCTCCCTCTCTCTCTCTTTCCCTCTGATCTCACTCTCTCCCCTCCCTCTCTCTCCCTTTCCCTCTGTTCTGACTCTCTCCCCTCCCTCTCTCTCCCTTTCCCTCTGTTCTGACTCTCTCCCCTCCCTCTCTCTCCCTTTCCCTCTGTTCTGACTCTCTACCCTCCCTCTCTCTCTTTCCCTCTGTTCTGACTCTCTATCCTCCCTCTCTCTCTCTTTCCCTCTGTTCTGACTCTCTACCCTCCCTCTCTCTCTCTTTCCCTCTGTTCTGACTCTCTACCCTCCCTCTCTCTCTCTTTCCCTCTGTTCTGACTCTCTACCCTCCCTCTCTCTCTCTTTCCCTCTGTTCTGACTCTCTACCCTCCCTCTCTCTCCCTTTCCCTCTGTTCTGACTCTCTCCCCTCCCTCTCTCTCTCTCTCTCTCTGTTCTGACTCTCTACCCTCCCTCTCTCTCTCTTTCCCTCTGTTCTGACTCTCTACCCTCCCTCTCTCTCTCTTTCCCTCTGATCTCACTCTCTCCCCTCCCTCTCTCTCCCTTTCCCTCTGTTCTGACTCTCTCCCCTCCCTCTCTCTCCCTTTCCCTCTGTTCTGACTCTCTCCCCTCCCTCTCTCTCCCTTTCCCTCTGTTCTGACTCTCTACTCTCCCTCTCTCTCCCTTTCCCTCTGTTCTGACTCTCTCCCCTCCCTTTCTCTCTCTCTCTTCCCCTCTGTTCTGACTCTCTCCCCTCCCTCTCTCTCTCTCTCTCTCTCTCTCCCTTTCCCTCTGTTCTGACACTCTCTCCCCTCTCGCTCTCTCTCTCTCTCTCCCTTTCCCTCTGTTCTGACACTCTCTCCCCCTCTCTCTCTCTCTCTCTTTCCCTCTGTTCTGACTCTCTCCCCTCCCTCCCTCTCTCTCTTTCCCTCTGTTCTGACTCTCCCCTCCCCTCTCTCTCTTTCCCTCTGTTTTGACTCTCTACCCTCCCTCTCTCTCTCTTTCCATCTGTTCATACTCTCTACCATCCCTCTGTTATGACTCATTACCCTCCCTCTCTCTCTTTCAATCTGTTCTGACTCTCTACCCTCCCTCTGTTCTGACACTCTCCCCTCCCTCTCTCTCTCTCTCTTTCCCTCTGTTCTGACTCTCTCCCCTCCCTCTGTTCTGACACTCTCCCCTCCCTCTCTCTCTCTCTCTTTCCCTCTGTTCTGACTCTCTCCCCTCCCTCTCTCTCTCTTTCCCTCTGTTTTGACTCTCTACCCTCCCTCTCTCTCTTTCCCTCTGTTCTGACTCTCTCCCCTCCCTCCCTCTCTCTCTCTCTTTCCCTCTGTTCTGACTCTCTCCCCTCCCTCTCTCTCTCTTTTCCCTCTGTTTTGACTCTCTACCCTCCCTCTCTCTCTCTTTCCATCTGTTCATACTCTCTACCATCCCTCTGTTATGACTCATTACCCTCCCTCTCTCTCTTTCAATCTGTTCTGACTCTCTACCCTCCCTCTGTTCTGACACTCTCCCCTCCCTCTCTCTCTCTCTCTTTCCCTCTGTTCTGACTCTCTCCCCTCCCTCCCTCTCTCTCTCTTTCCCTCTGTTCTGACTCTCTCCCCTCCCTCTCTCTCTCTTTCCCTCTGTTTTGACTCTCTACCCCCTCTCTCTCTCTCTCTTTCCCTCTGTTCTGACTCTCTCCCCTCCCTCCCTCTCTCTCTCTTTCCCTCTGTTCTGACTCTCTCCCCTCCCTCTCTCTCTCTTTCCCTCTGTTTTGACTCTCTACCCTCCCTCTCTCTCTCTTTCCATCTGTTCATACTCTCTACCATCCCTCTGTTATGACTCATTACCCTCCCTCTCTCTTTCCCTCTGTTCTGACTCTCTACTCTCTCCCTCTCTCTCTTTCCATCTGTTCTGACTTTCTACCCTCCCTCTCTCTCTTTCCCTCTGTTCTGACTCTCTACTCTCCCTCTCTCTCTTTTTCCCTCTGTTCTGACTCTCTACTCTCCCTCTCTCTCTCTTTCCCTCTGTTCTGACTTTCTACCCTCCCTCTCTCTTTCCCTCTGTTCTGACTCTCTCCCCTCCCTCTCTCTCTCTTTCCCTCTGTTCTGACTTTCTACCCTCCCTCTCTCTCTTTCCCTCTGTCTGACTCTCTACTCTCCCTCTCCCTCTGTGATATCTACGTTTTTTTTAAATAAAAATGTTCACACATAAAGTGAACCGTTTTTGCTTTGTAATTCTGGGTTATTGTGTGTAGATTGATGAGGGGAAAAACACATTTAATCCATTTTAGAATAAGGCTGTAACGTGACAAAATGTGTAAAAAGTCAAGGGGTCTGAATACTTTCTGAATGTTACTGTATATCAGTATATTAGACTCTCTCTCTCTCTGCAGTGATGTTGTTTTCATCACTTCTGGTTTAACACTGCCATCAAGTGGTGATTGTCCAAACTGCACCACTGTTACGATAGAGAAAGTGAGAGATAGAGAGAGAGAAAGTGTGAGAGAGAGAGAGAAAGTGTGGGGAGAGAGAGAGCAGAGTGTGGGAGAGAGAGAGCAGAGAGAGAGATTAGTGTGGGAGAGAGAGAGAGAGAGCAGAGAGAGAGCAGCGTGTGTGGGAGAGAGAGAGCAGAGAGAGAGCAGAGTGTGTGGGAGAGAGAGAGCAGAGTGTGTGGGAGAGAGGCAGAGAGAGAGAGCAGGCTGAGAAAGCAAAGAAAGAGTGAGAGAGCAAAGAGTGAGATAGCAGAGAGAGAGAGAGAGCAGAGAGCAAAGAGAGAGCAGAGAGCAGAGAAAAGAGAGAGCAGCAGAAAGAGAGCAGAGAAGAGAGAGAGAGCAGAAAGAGAGCAGAGAAGAGAGAGCAGAGAACAGAGAGAGCAGAGCAGAGAGAGCAGAGGGAGAGAGAGCAGAGAACAGAGAGAGCAGAGAACAGAGAGAGAGTAGAGAGCAGAACGAGAGAGCAGAGAGAGAGAGGGCAGAGAGAGCAAACAGAAAGAGAGCAGAGAAGAGAGCAGTGAGAACTCTGTTGCTATAGTGACCCTGCATTACAACTCTGTTGCTATAGTAACCCTGCATCACAACACTCTGTTGCTATAGTAACCCTGCATTACAACACTATGTTGCTATAGTAACCCTGCATTACAACACTCTGTTGCTATAGTAACCCTGCATTACAACACTATGTTGCTATAGTAACCCTGCATCACAACACTCTGTTGCTATAGTAACCCTGCATTACAACACTCTGTTGTACAATTTGTTTAATTCTATTCCACATATTTAATTGTTTTGTATTTCATTTCATATTTGTTTCATGTTTCAACCAGTCGCAGGTTAACATCAACCTGACAGAGGAAACGTAAAATCAATAAACAAACTGTTTTCACAATTAACAGCCTTTTCTTGTTTCAAGTATGTTTTATTATGAAAAGTACAATATATCCTTGTATACTTGTACAACTATGGAGCGTATGTCCATATATAATTATACAATTTGTTTTTCAACATAAAAGACAACAAATGATCACATTGGTATTTTAACAGTGTTGTTGTAAGAGGTCCTCACAACTATAGAAAGACGCGCATGTGTGTGTGTGTGTGTCCAGAATGTGTGTGTGTGTCTAGAGTGTGTGTGTGTCCAGAGTGTGTGTGTGTCCAGAGTGTGTGTGTGTGTCCAGAGTGTGTGTGTGTGTCCAGAGTGTGTGTGTGTGTCCAGAGTGTGTGTGTGTGTCCAGTGTGTGTGTGTGTCCAGTGTGTGTGTGTGTCCAGTGTGTGTGTGTGTCCAGAGTGTGTGTGTGTGTGTGTGTCCAGAGTGTGTGTGTGTGTGTGTGTCCAGAGTGTGTGTGTGTGTGTGTCCAGAGTGTGTGTGTGTGTGTGTGTGTGTCCAGAGTGTGTGTGTGTGTGTGTCCAGAGTGTGTGTGTGTGTGTGTGTGTCCAGAGTGTGTGTGTGTGTCCAGAGTGTGTGTGTGTCCAGTGTGTGTGTGTGTCCAGAGTGTGTGTGTGTGTGTGTGTGTCCAGTGTGTCGAGTGTGTGTGTGTCCAGAATGTGTGTCCAGTGTGTGTGTGTGTCCATAGTGTGTGTGTCCAGTGTGTTGAGTGTGTGTGTGTCCAGAATGTGTGTGTGTCCAGTGTGTGTGTGTGTCCAGTGTGTGTGTGTGTGTGTGTGTGTGTCCAGTGTGTGTGTGTGTGTGTCCAGTGTGTGTGTGTGTGTGTGTCCAGAGTGTGTGTGTGTCCAGTGTGTGTGTGTGTCCAGAGTGTGTGTGTCCAGTGTGTCGAGTGTGTGTGTGTCCAGAATGTGTGTGTGTCCAGTGTGTGTGTGTGTCCAGTGTGTGTGTGTGTCCAGTGTGAGTGTGTGTCCAGTGTGTGTGTGTGTGTGTGTCCAGTGTGTGTGTGTGTGTGTCCAGTGTGTGTGTGTCCAGTGTGTGTGTGTGTCCAGAGTGTGTGTGTGTGTCCAGTGTGTGTGTGTGTCCAGTGTGTGTGTGTGTGTCCAGTGTGTGTGTGTGTGTCCAGTGTGTGTGTGTGTCCAGTGTGTGTGTGTGTCCAGAGTGTGTGTGTGTGTCCAGTGTGTGTGTGTGTCCTGTGTGTGTGTGTGTCCAGTGTGTGTGTGTGTCCTGTGTGTGTGTGTGTCCTGTGTGTGTGTGTGTCCAGTGTGTGTGTGTCCAGTGTGTGTGTGTGTCCAGTGTGTGTGTGTGTGTGTGTGTGTGTGTGTGTGTGTGTGTGTGTCCAGAGTGTGTGTGTGTCCAGTGTGTATGTGTGTGTGTGTGTGTTTGTCCAGTGTGTGTGTCCAGAGTGTGTGTGTGTCCAGAATGTGTGTGTGTGTCCAGAGTGTGTGTGTGTCCAGAGTGTGTGTGTGTGTGTGTGTCCAGAGTGTGTGTGTGTCCAGAATGTGTGTGTGTGTGTCCAGAGTGTGTGTGTGTCCAGAGTGTGTGTGTGTGTGTGTGTCCAGAGTGTGTGTGTGTCCAGAATGTGTGTGTGTGTGTCCAGAGTGTGTGTGTGTCCAGAATGTGTGTGTGTGTGTGTCAGAATGTGTGTGTGTGTGTGTGTGTGTGTGTGTGTCCAGAGTGTGTGTGTGTGTGTAGAATGTGTGTGTCCTGAGTGTGTGTGTGTCCAGTGTGTGTGTGTGTGTCCAGAGTGTGTGTGTCCAGTGTGTGTGTTTGTGTGTGTGTGTGTGTATTTGTCCAGTGTGTGTGAGTGTGTGTGTTTGTCCAGTGTGTGTGTGTCCAGTGTGTGTGTGTGTCCAGAGTGTGTGTGTCCCCAGTGTGTGTGTGTGTGTCCAGTGTGTGTGTGTGTGTCCAGAGTGTGTGTGTGTCCTGTGCTTGTGTGTCCTGTGTGTGTGTGTATTTGTCCAGTGTGTGTGTGTGTGTCCAGAGTATGTGTGTGTCCAGAGTATGTGTGTGTCCAGTGTGTGTGTGTGTGTCCAGTGTGTGTGTGTGTGTCCTGTCTGTGTGTGTGTGTCCTGTCTGTGTGTGTGTGTCCTGTCTGTGTGTGTGTGTCCAGAGTGTGTGTGTGTGTCCAGAGTGTGTGTGTGTGTCCAGAGTGTGTGTGTGTGTCCAGAGTGTGTGTGTGTGTCCAGAGTGTGTGTGTGTCCAGAGTGTGTGTGTATCCAGAGTGTGTGTGTCCAGTGTGTGTGTGCGTCCAGAGTGTGTGTGTGCGTGTGTATTTGTCCAGTGTGTGTGTGTCCAGTGTGTGTGTGTGTGTCCAGTGTGTGTGTGTGTGTGTGTCCAGTGTGTGTGTGTGTGTGTGTGTGTGTGTGTGTCCAGTGTGTGTGTGTGTCCAGTGTGTGTGTGTGTGTGTCCAGTGTGTGTGTGTGTGTCCAGTGTGTGTGTGTGTGTCCAGTGTGTGTGTGTGTGTCCAGTGTGTGTGTGTGTGTCCAGTGTGTGTGTGTGTCCAGTGTGTGTGTGTGTCCAGTGTGTGTGTGTGTCCAGTGTGTGTGTGTGTCCAGTGTGTGTGTGTGACCATTGTGTGTGTGTCCAGTGTGTGTGTGTCCAGTGTGTGTGTGTGTCCAGTGTGTGTGTGTGTGTGTGTGTGTGTGTCCAGTGTGTGTGTGTGTGTGTGTGTGTGTGTCCTGTGTGTGTGTCCTGTGTGTGTGTGTGTGTGTCCTGTGTGTGTGTGTGTCCTGTGTGTGTGTGTGTGTGTGTGTGTGTGTCCAGAGTGTGTGTGTGTCCAGAGTGTGTGTGTGTCCAGAGTGTGTGTGTGTGTCCTGTGTATGTGTGTGTCCAGTGTGTGTGTGTCCTGTGTGTGTGTGTGTCCAGTGTGTGTGTGTGTGTGTGTGTCCAGAGTGTGTGTGTGTCCAGTGTGTGTGTGTCAGTGTGTGTGTGTGTGTGTGTGTGTGTGTGTGTGTCCAGAGTGTGTGTGTGTCCAGTGTGTGTGTGTGTGTGTGTGTGTGTCCAGAGTGTGTGTGTGTCCAGAATGTGTGTGTGTGTGTCCAGTGTGTGTGTGTGTGTCCAGTGTGTGTGTGTGTGTGTGTGTGTCCAGAAGTGTGTGTGTGTGTGTGTCCAGTGTGTGTGTGTTTGTCCAGTGTGTGTGTGTCCAGAGTGTGTGTGTGTCCAGAATGTGTGTGTGTGTGTGTGTGTGTCCAGAGTGTGTGTGTGTGTGTGTCAGAGTGTGTGTGTGTGTGTGTGTCCAGAGTGTGTGTGTGTCCAGAATGTGTGTGTGTGTGTGTGTCCAGAGTGTGTGTGTGTCCAGTGTGTGTGTGTGTGTGTGTGTGTCAGTGTGTGTGTGTGTCCAGTGTGTGTGTGTGTGTGTGTCCACTGTGTGTGTGTGTCCAGTGTGTGTGTGTGTGTGTGTGTGTGTGTGTGTCCAGTGTGTGTGTGTGTCCAGTGTGTGTGTGTGTGTGTGTTGTGTGTGTGTGTGTCCAGTGTGTGTGTGTGTCCAGTGTGTGTGTGTGTGTGTCCAGTGTGTGTGTGTGTCCAGTGTGTGTGTGTGTCCAGTGTGTGTGTGTGTGTGTGTGTGTCCAGTGTGTGTGTGTGTGTCCAGTGTGTGTGTGACCAGTGTGTGTGTGTCCAGTGTGTGTGTGTGTGTGTGTGTGTCCAGTGTGTGTGTGTGTCCAGTGTGTGTGTGTGTCCAGTGTGTGTGTGTGTCCAGTGTGTGTGTGTCCTGTGTGTGTCCTGTGTGTGTGTCCAGTGTGTGTGTCCTGTGTGTGTGTGTGTCCAGTGTGTGTGTGTGTGTCCTGTGTGTGTGTGTGTCCAGTGTGTGTGTGTCCAGTCAGTGTGTGTCCAGAGTGTGTGTGTGTGTCCTGTGTGTGTGTGTGTCCAGTGTGTGTGTGTCCTGTGTGTGTGTGTGTCCTGTGTGTGTGTGTCCAGAGTGTGTGTGTGTCCAGTGTGTATGTGTGTGTCCTGTGTGTGTGTTTGTCCAGTGTGTGTGTCCAGAGTGTGTGTGTGTCCAGAATGTGTGTGTGTGTGTGTCCAGAGTGTGTGTGTGTCCAGTGTGTGTGTGTGTGTGTGTGTGTGTGTCAGTGTGTGTGTGTGTCCAGAGTGTATGTGTGTGTGTGTGTGTCCAGAGTGTGTGTGTGTCCAGTGTGTGTGTGTGTCCAGTGTGTGTGTGTGTGTGTCCAGTGTGTGTGTGTGTGTGTGTCCAGAGTGTGTGTGTGTGTCCAGAATGTGTGTGTGTGTGTGTCCAGAGTGTGTGTGTGTCCAGAATGTGTGTGTGTGTGTGTGTCCAGAGTGTGTGTGTGTCCAGAATGTGTGTGTGTGTGTCCTGAGTGTGTGTGTCCAGTGTGTGTGTGTGTGTCCAGAGTGTGTGTGTCCAGTGTGTGTGTTTGTGTGTGTGTGTGTGTGTGTGTGTATTTGTCCAGTGTGTGTGAGTGTGTGTGTTTGTCCAGTGTGTGTGTGTGTCCAGTGTGTGTGTGTGTCCAGAGTGTGTGTGTCCCCAGTGTGTGTGTGTGTGTCCAGTGTGTGTGTGTGTGTCCAGAGTGTGTGTGTGTGTCCTGTGCTTGTGTGTCCTGTGTGTGTGTGTATTTGTCCAGTGTGTGTGTGTATTTGTCCAGTGTGTGTGTGTGTGTCCAGAGTATGTGTGTGTCCAGTGTGTGTGTGTGTGTCCTGTCTGTGTGTGTGTGTCCTGTCTGTGTGTGTGTGTCCTGTCTGTGTGTGTGTGTCCAGAGTGTGTGTGTGTGTCCAGAGTGTGTGTGTGTGTCCAGAGTGTGTGTGTGTGTCCAGAGTGTGTGTGTGTCCAGAGTGTGTGTGTGTCCAGAGTGTGTGTGTCCAGTGTGTGTGTGCGTCCAGAGTGTGTGTGTGCGTGTGTATTTGTCCAGTGTGTGTGTGTCCAGTCTGTGTGTGTGTGTCCAGTGTGTGTGTGTGTGTGTCCAGAGTGTATGTGTGCGTCCAGTGTGTGTGTGTGTGTGTGTGTCCACTGTGTGTGTGTGTCCAGTGTGTGTGTGTGTCCAGTGTGTGTGTGTGTCCAGTGTGTGTGTGTCCAGTGTGTGTGTGTGTGTCCAGTGTGTGTGTGTGTGTCCAGTGTGTGTGTGTGTGTCCAGTGTGTGTGTGTGTGTCCAGTGTGTGTGTGTGTCCAGTGTGTGTGTGTGTGTGTGTCCAGTGTGTGACAATTATTGACACCCCAAACCCAAAACCCTGGATAGAGGGTGAATGTGGAGGTGAATGTGATCAGGTGGGTCAGTGTGTCAGAGGAGGCTCTATAGAAGGACAGAGTGCCGGCTGGCCAGTCCAGATACACTCCTACTCTGTGGGGCTGGAGGAGGGGACGTCTATGGTAGTGGGTTTATTATTGTGACAGGCAGAGTAACTGTTGTCCTCTTCCTCTTCCTCTTCCTCTACATATGTTTACTTCTTCTTCTTCTTCCTCCTCTTCCTCTAGTGTGTGTGTCCAGAGTATGTGTGTGTCCAGTGTGTGTGTGTGTGTCCAGTGTGTGTGTGTGTGTGTGTCCTGTCTGTGTGTGTGTCCTGTCTGTGTGTGTGTGTGTGTGTCCTGTCTGTGTGTGTGTCCAGTGTGTGTGTGTGTGTCCAGTGTGTGTGTGTGTCCAGAGTGTGTGTGTGTCCAGAGTGTGTGTGTCCAGAGTGTGTGTCCAGTGTGTGTGTGTGTGTTCAGAGTGTGTGTGTGCGTCCAGAGTGTGTGTGTGCGTGTGTATTTGTCCAGTGTGTGTGTGTCCAGTGTGTGTGTGTGTGTCCAGTGTGTGTGTGTGTGTCCAGTGTGTGTGTGTGTGTGTCCAGAGTGTGTGTGTGCGTCCAGTGTGTGTGTGTGTGTGTGTCCAGTGTGTGTGTGTGTCCAGTGTGTGTGTGTGTCCAGTGTGTGTGTGTGTCCAGTGTGTGTGTGTCCAGTGTGTGTGTGTGTGTGTGTCCAGTGTGTGTGTGTGTGTGTCCAGTGTGTGTGTGTGTCCAGTGTGTGTGTCCAGTGTGTGTGTGTGTGTCCAGTGTGTGTGTGTGTCCAGTGTGTGTGTGTGTCCAGTGTGTGTGTGTGTCCAGTGTGTGTGTGTGTCCACTGTGTGTGTGTCCAGTGTGTGTGTGTGTCCAGTGTGTGTGTGTGTCCAGTGTGTGTGTGTGTCCAGTGTGTGTGTGTGTCCAGAGTGTGTGTGTGTCCAGAGTGTGTGTCCAGTGTGTGTGTGTGTGTTCAGAGTGTGTGTGTGCGTCCAGAGTGTGTGTGTGCGTGTGTATTTGTCCAGTGTGTGTGTGACCAGTGTGTGTGTCCAGTGTGTGTGTGTGTGTCCAGAGTGTGTGTGTGCGTCCAGTGTGTGTGTGTGTGTGTGTCCAGTGTGTGTGTGTGTCCAGTGTGTGTGTGTGTGTCCAGTGTGTGTGTGTGTGTGTCCAGAGTGTGTGTGTGCGTCCAGTGTGTGTGTGTGTGTGTGTCCAGTGTGTGTGTGTGTCCAGTGTGTGTGTGTGTCCAGTGTGTGTGTGTGTCCAGTGTGTGTGTGTGTGTGTCCAGTGTGTGTGTGTGTGTCCAGTGTGTGTGTGTGTGTCCAGTGTGTGTGTGTGTGTCCAGTGTGTGTGTGTGTGTGTCCAGTGTGTGTGTGTGTGTGTCCAGTGTGTGTGTGTGTCCAGTGTGTGTGTCCAGTGTGTGTGTGTGTGTCCAGTGTGTGTGTGTGTCCAGTGTGTGTGTGTGTCCAGTGTGTGTGTGTGTGTGTGTGTGTGTGTGTGTGTCCAGTGTGTGTGTGTGTCCAGTGTGTGTGTGTGTCCAGTCAGTGTGTGTGTGTGTCCTGTGTGTGTGTGTCCTGTGTGTGTGTGTCCTGTGTGTGTGTGTGTGTGTGTGTCAGGTTATTATTGACACTGATTCACCATTTTTTTTTTCCAGAGTGTGTGTGTCCAGAGTGTGTGTCCAGTGTGTGTGTGTGTGTTCAGAGTGTGTGTGTGTCCAGAGTGTGTGTGTGCGTGTGTATTTGTCCAGTGTGTGTGTGTCCAGTGTGTGTGTGTGTGTCCAGTGTGTGTGTGTGTGTCCAGAGTGTGTGTGTGTCCAGAGTGTGTGTGTGTGTGTGTGTGTCCAGTGTGTGTGTGTGTCCAGTGTGTGTGTGTCCAGTGTGTGTGTGTGTGTGTCCAGTGTGTGTGTGTGTGTCCAGTGTGTGTGTGTGTGTGTGTCCAGTGTGTGTGTGTCCAGTGTGTGTGTGTGTGTGTGTGTGTGTGTGTGTGTGTGTGTGTGTGTCCAGTGTGTGTCCAGTGTGTGTGTGTGTGTGTGTCCAGTGTGTGTGTGTGTGTCCAGTGTGTGTGTGTGTGTCCAGTGTGTGTGTGTGTGTGTGTCAGTGTGTGTGTGTGTGTGTCCAGTGTGTGTGTGTGTGTCCAGTGTGTGTGTGTGTGTGTGTGTGTGTGTGTGTGTGTGTGTGTGTCCAATGTGTGTGTGTGTCCAGTCTGTGTGTTTGTGAGTCCAGTGTGTGTGTTTGTGAGTCCAGTGTGTGTTTGTGCCCAGTGTGTGTGTGTGTCCAGTGTGTGTGTGTGTGTGTGTGTGTGTGTCAGGTTATTATTTCAGGGACACTGAGTCGCCAAAATAATAAACCCCAAACCCTGGATAGAGGGGCTCAGTGAATGTGGAGGTGAATGTGATCAGGTGGGTCAGTGTGTCAGAGGAGGCTCTATAGAAGGACAGAGTGCCGGCTGGCCAGTCCAGATAAACTCCTACTCTGTGGGAGCTGGAGGAGGGGACGTCTATGGTAGTGGGATTATTATTGTGCCTGGCAGTGTAACTGTTGTCAGAGCAGAACAGACTCCAGGACTTGTCATTCCATCCAAGACCACAGTCATTACCCCCTTCTCTCCTGCTGATTCCTTTATATGTCACTCCTATACCAGCCCCCCTTCTCCCACTCCACTCTACCTCCCAGTAACAGCGCCCAGTCAGACCCTCTCTACACAGCACCTGTCCACAGTCCTCAAATCTCTCTGGGTGATCAGGATACGGCTGCTCCTCTCTCCTCCATGTCACCTTTCTGTTCTCCTCAGACAGAGAGAGGAGTCTGTTTACTGTGTTTAGGTCCAGTGTGAGATCACAGACATCTGATGGATGAAACCAGACACAATATTAGAAATCATCATCATTCACATTAGAATGTTAACTCACTTTTCACTAATTCATTTAATGTAGATGTTTCTAGGTATCAAAAGGAGAAGTTAAGGTAACTTGAGACTTGTTGAATGATCATATGTTATACTGTCTGGTAATATAAAACACACTTATTCCCATTAATTACACACACACACATTTCCAATGTAACATGAACACGCCACACACACACACACACACTCTTTGTAAACGTTGGTGTCCCTGATTTCTGCTTCTGTAGAACTACAGCTGATATTTAATATGACCAAGTAAGTAATGATGTTGGTCTTTGACTTTGACTTAACTTGAATTAAGACTTATTCTTAGTCATATTCTTCACAGCAGTCAACACTCACATTTTCTAAGCCCAGGTTTCATTCTGTTCTCTCCACCATGTTCCACACTGTAGCGGTAAGCAGAAGAACAGACAGTTATTGAGGATACAAATGTTTGTCTGTGTGTGTGTGTTTGTGTGTAGTATATCAGCGTGTGTTTGTCTGTGTGTGTGTGTGTGTGTGTGTGTGTCCAGTGTGTTTGTGTCCAGTGTGTGTGTGTGTGTCCAGTGTGTGTGTGTGTCCAGTGTGTGTCTGTGTGTGTCCAGTGTGTGTCCAGTGCTGTCCAGTGTTTGTTTGTGTGTGTGTGTACTGTGTGTGTGTGTGTGAGTCCTGTGTGTGTGTCCAGTTTTTCTGTGTGTGTCCAGTGTGTGTGTGTGTACTGTGTGTGTCCAGTGTGTGTGTGTGTGTGTTTGTGTGTGTGTGTGTGTGTGTACTGTGTGTGTGTCCTGTGTGTGTGTGTGTGTGTGTGTGTGTGTCCAGTGTGTGTGTAAGTCCTGTGTGTGTGTCCATTTTGTGTGTGTGTGTTCTGTGTGTGTCCAGTGTGTGTTTGTGTGTGTGTGTGTGTGTGTCCAGTTTGTCAGTGTCCAGTGTGTGTGTGTGTGTGTGTGTTGCATGTGTGTGTGTGTGTGTGTGTGTGTGTACTGTGTGTGTGTGTACTGTGTGTGTGTGTGTGTGTGTCCAGTGTTGTTTGTGTGTGTTTTTGTGTGTGTGAGTGTCCAGTTTGTGTGTGTCCAGTATGTGTGTGAGTGTTTGTGTGTGTGTGTGTCCAGTGTGTGAGAGAACACTGAACACACACACACTTTGTCCACATACAGACAGGACACTCACACCCCCCCTGGACACACACACACACACACACACACACATAACTGTGTCCAAGTGGTGGTAAGAATGTTTGTCTTAACCAGCCTGATAAGTCCAACATGTCTGATATGAACATTGACATAAACCCTCTACATACTTGAGTTTCTCCAGTCTGCAGTGTGGATCCTCCAGTCCAGCAGAGAGCAGTCTGACTCCTGAGTCTCCTGGGTGATTGTAGCTCAGGTCCAGCTCTCTCAGGTGTGAGGGGTTTGACCTCAGAGCTGAGACCAGAGAAGCACAGCCTTCCTCTGTGACTAGACAGCCTGACAGCCTGCAAAGAGTCAAATCATATTAAAACCACACTGATATTCTCTGGTGGTGAAAATAGTGGCAGAATATTTTTTCACATATTCAGATATATCAGTGTCCTGAATCCTTCCATATATATTTATAAATGAATGTTTCATTATTAGAATTAACAAATGATCATATAGCATATATTGAACTGAAACCTGACATGAATGTATCATTAATATAAATGATCAAAGTTTTGCCTGCAGATAGAAACATGTATAGTACAAATATTATAGTAGACTGACCAGACCAGTTTAAAATTGCAGTATCAGTCCAGAAATCAGAAGACAGTGAGGTATCAGATTTAGATTGTATTGAGTATACAGTCCACACCATATCTATTTAGACAGTGAGGTATCAGATTTAGATTGTATTGAGTATACAGTCCACACCATATCTATTTAGACAGTGAGGTATCAGATTTAGATTGTATTGAGTATACAGTCCACACCATATCTATTTAGACAGTGAGGTATCAGATTTAGATTGTATTGAGTATACAGTCCACACCATATCTATTTAGACAGTGAGGTATCAGATTTAGATTGTATTGAGTATACAGTCCACAATATATATTATACTGACCTCAAACACATCCAAAATATTATCACTTTTTCAAATGGGAGAACTAGATACATAAAGTGCTTTCATTTATAAACAGTAAAATATATATGTATGAAAATACCTTTAAATAAAAGGTGACATTCTGTACTGTCTCCCAATTTGAAACATTCTGTCTCAAATCCAAAATGCTTGTGCATAGCACCAAATGTAAAACTGTAAGCTTCACTGTCCAAACACATATGGTGTGGACTATGTGTGTCTGGTAAACACATGTGGATCTGGTGAACAGTTATCACTTGTTGACCAACTACAGGAATACTGACCTCAGAGTCTCCAGTTTACAGTGGGGATTCCCCAGTCCAGCAGAGAGCAGCTTCACTCCTGAATCCTTCAGGTCATTGTTACTCAGATCCAGCTCTCTCAGGTGTGAGGGGTTTGACCTGAGAACTGAGGCCAACTCTTTACAGGATGTGTCTGTGAGTTTACAGCCAGTGAGTCTGAAACACAGAAGAAATACAATGACAGACAGGATGTATTAAAATATTTTGCTTAGCTTTCTCTGCTTACACTGTAACCTGTGCACAAATAACGTGTTGGGTTTAGCCTCAGACCAGAGAGGCACAGCCTAGAAATGACACATTTTCCAAGTATTGCTTGTAGATAGAAAGATGCATATTAACAAATATTATAGTAGACTGACCAGACCAGTTTAAAAATCAGTATCAGTCAGAAGACAGACAGTGAGGTATCAGATGTAGATTGTATTGAGTAAACAGTCCACACCATATCTATTTAGACAGTGAGGTATCAGATTTAGATTGTATTGAGTATACAGTAGACAAATATTTATTTCCCAGTGAGGTATCAGATTTAGATTGTAATGAGTATACAGTCCACACCTGTACCATATCTATTTTGATCAGTGAAGAATCATGAATAATACCATTAAATGAGAGGCTACAACAAAACATGCTAACCTCTCACCATTACCAATAACAGAGGCTACAACAAAACATGCTAACCTCTCACCATTACCAATAACAGACTACAACAAAACATGCTAACCTCTCACCATTACCAATAACAGAGACAACAACAAAACATGCTAACCTCTCACCATTACCAATAACAGAGACTACAACAAAACATGCTAACCTCTCACCATTACCAATAACAGACTACAACAAAACATGCTAACCTCTCACCATTACCAATAACAGAGACTACAACAAAACATGCTAACCTCTCACCATTACCAATAACAGAGACTACAACAAAACATGATAACCTCTCACCATTACCAATAACAGAGACTACAACACAACATACTAACCTCTCACCATTACCAATAACAGAGACTACAACAAAACATGATAACCTCTCACCATTACCAATAACAGACTACAACAAAACATGCTAACCTCTCACCATTACCAATAACAGAGACTACAACACAACATACTAACCTCTCACCATTACCAATAACAGAGACTACAACAAAACATGATAACCTCTCACCATTACCAATAACAGACTACAACAAAACATGCTAACCTCTCACCATTACCAATAACAGAGACTACAACTAAACATGCTAACCTGCCACCATTACCAATAACAGAGACTACAACAAAACATACTAACCTCTCACCATTACCAATAACAGACTACAACAAAACATGCTAACCTCTCACCATTACCAATAACAGAGGCTACAACAAAACATGCTAACCTCTCACCATTACCAATAACAGACTACAACAAAACATGCTAACCTCTCACCATTACCAATAACAGAGGCTACAACAAAACATGCTAACCTCTCACCATTACCAATAACAGAGACTACAACAAAACATGCTAACCTCTCACCATGACCAATTACAGAGGAGGTCTGATCTTTGTCCCTCAGTAACTTTCTCATTCATCATCATTCACGATTCATTCATAATCATGGTAGCATCCACATGAATGTAGAAGTGTTCAGAAACATCTTCTATTCTTACTGACAATACAAGTGAAGTGACTCCAAAATGACAGGACATTATTCACCATTCAGTTTCTATTTAGGAAAACATCCCAAACACAACCAAGACAAACTGCAAATTAATTCAACAAGTTAGTAGAATCACAAGCTTCCTGTAATCACTGCAGGCAAGGAACATGGGACCAAATACTAAACTTTTGACAAAAATAATTTATCCAAAATATTATGACTTTTTCAAATGGGAGAACTAGATACAAAAGTGTTTTCATTTATAAACTAAAATAAATATGTATGAAAATACCTTTAAATAAAAGGTGACATTCTGTACTGTCTCCCTAATATGAAACATTATATCTCAAATCCAAAATGCTGGATCAAAAAACATGCACCACATTTAAAACTGTAAGCTTCACTGTCCAAACACATAAAACATGGACTATGTGTGTCTGGTAAACATGTGGATCTGGTGAACAGTTATCACTTGTTGACCAACTACAGGAATACTGACCTCAGAGTCTCCAGTTTACAGTGGGGATTCCCCAGTCCAGCAGAGAGCAGCTTCACTCCTGAATCCTTCAGGTCATTGTTACTCAGATCCAGCTCTCTCAGGTGTGAGGGGTTTGACTCCAGAGCTGAGACCAGAGAAGCACAGCCTTCCTCAACAACTCCACAGCCTGACAGCCTGCAAAGAGTCAAATCATATTAAAAATAACTGATATTCTTTGGTGGTGAAAATAGTGTATCATCATTAAAAATGACACATGATCAAAGTATTGCCATGAATGTGCAGATAGAAACATGTATAGTACAAATATTATAGTAGACTACCAGACCAGTTTAAAAATCAGTATCAGTCAGAAGACAGACAGTGAGGTATCAGATGTAGATTGTATTGAGGATACAGTCCCACACAACATACAAACTAAATTTAGACAGTGAGGTATCAGATTTAATCACTTATTGAATATACAGTCCAAACCATATCTATTTAGACAGTGAGGAATATAACCATTTAGATTTTAAATGAGTATACAGTCCAAAATCTATTTAGACAGTGAGGTATCAGATTTCAGATTGTATTGAGTATACAGTCCACACCATATCAGAGACAGTGAGGTATCAGATTTAGATTGTTATTGAGATACAGTCCACACCATATCTATTTAGACAGTGAGGAATTTTAGAATTGAGTAACAGTCCACACCATTTTACAGGAAGCTAACATTTTAAATGTGTCTCTATTTCCAACATTTTGGATTTCAGATCAAATACAATGAGGTACAGTTTATAAAATGTCACCTTTTATTTGGGGTATTTTAACCATACAAATGACGTGGTAGTTTACCATACACCTTAGCCAAATACTTTTAAACTCAATGTTCTCTATTCCTGACATTTAATTTCCTAGTTAAAATGTCCCATTTTAGGTCAGTAATAATCACCACTTTATTTTCAGAATGTGAAACATGTCAGAATAATAGTAGAGAAATGATTTTTTTCAGCTTTTATTTCTTTCATCCATTCCCAATTGGTCAGAAGTTTACATACACTCAGTATTTGGTAGATTGACAAATTGTTTAACTTGGGTCAAATGTTTCAGGTAGACTTCAACAAGTTCCCACAAAAGTTGAATGAATTTTGGCCCATTCCTCCAACAGAGCTGGTGTAACCTCTCACCATTACAATTTGAGGTCTCCAACTCAAACATGCTTTTTCAGTTCTCACCATTACCAATAACAGAGGTACAACAAAACATGCTAACCTCTCACAATTACCTTGACAGAGGTCCTTAACCATTTTAACAACTTTCACCATTACCAATAACAGTCAACAAAACATGCTAACCTCTCACCATTACCAATAACAGAGACTACAACAAAACATGCTAACCTCTCACCATTACCAATAACAGAGGCTACAACAAAACATACTAACCTCTCACCATTACCAATAACAGAGACTACAACAAAACATGCTAACCTCTCACCATTACCAATAACAGAGACTACAACAAAACATACTAACCTCTCACCATTACCAATAACAGAGACTACAACAAAACATGCTAACCTCTCACCATTACCAATAACAGAGACTACAACAAAACATGCTAACCTCTCACCATTACCAATAACAGAGACTACAACAAAACATGCTAACCTCTCACCATTACCAATAACAGAGACTACAACAAAACATGCTAACCTCTCACCATTACCAATAACAGAGGCTACAACAAAACATGCTAACCTCTCACCATTACCAATAACAGAGGGGTCTGATCTTTGTACCTCTGTAACTTTCTCATTCATCATCATTCTCGATTCATTCATGATTATTCATCATCATAGTAACATCCACATGAATGTAGAAGTGTTCAGAAACATCTTCTATTCTTACTGACAATACAAGTAAAGTGACTCCAAAATGACAGGACATTATTCACCATTCAGTTTCTATTAGGAAAACATCCAAAACACAACCAAGACAAACTGCAAATTAATTCAACAAGTTAGTAGAATCACAAGCTTGATGTAATCACTGCAGGCATGGAATATGGGACCAAATACTAAACTTATGACTACTTTAATACACTATAAGTGAATATAACCGAATAATTACGACTTTTCAAATGGGAGAACTACATACATAAAGTGCTTTCATATCTGATAATACTGACCTCAGAGTCTCCAGTTTACAGTGGGGATTCCCCAGTCCAGCAGAGAGCAGCTTCACTCCTGAATCCTTCAGGTCATTGTTACTCAGGTCCAGCTCTCTCAGGTGTGAGGGTTTGACTCAGAGCTGAGACCAGAGAAGCACAGCCTTCCTCTGTGACTTCCACAGCCTGACAGCCTGACAAAGAGATCATCATGACTTCACAAACACACTGTTAATTTAACACCAGTAGTGTAGAAGGACAATGGTAGATGCATTTGGTTAATTATCCAAAACAACATATAGATTCATCTTCCATCTCCTAGAATTGTATGGTCATATTGTTATACTAATGTGAAAATCAATGAATTTATTCAATATGTTTTTCAAAATAATATATTATACATATTATAATACATATTTTTCTCTAAACTGAATATTTCTTCCTGATGATTAGTTCTTATATGTCATTTTATTTACTCACAGAACAGCTCTGGAGGCTTTGACCACTGGCAGCAGCCTCAGAAGACCTTCCTTTGATCTGGAGTATTTCTTCAGGTCAAACACATCCAGCTCCTTTTCTGAAGTCAGCAACACAAAGACCAGAGCTGACCACTGTGCAGGTGACAGTTTGGCTTCTGAGAGACTTCCTGATCTCAGGTAGCTTTGGATCTCCTCCACTAGAGAATGGTCATTCAGTTCATTCAGACAGTGGAACAGATTGATGCTCCTCTCTGGAGAGAGATCCTCCCTGATCTTCTCCTTGATGTACTTGACTGTTTCTTCATGGCTCTGTGAGCTGCTTCTTGTCTTTGTCAGTAGACCTCGTAAGTGCTTCTGATTGGACTCCAGTGAGAGGCCCAGTAGGAAGCGGAGGAAAAGGTCCAGGTTTCCTGTCTCACTTTGTAAGGCTTTATCCACAGCACTCTTGTAGAAAGTAACTTCAGACTCGTCTTTTGTTTGCAGTTTGTCCATTAGATTCTCATTGTTGTTGATGAATGAGAGGAACACATATACAGCAGCCAGAAACTCCTGAATGCTCAGATGAACAAAGCAGTACACCTTGTCCTGGTACAGCCCACATTCCTCTTTAAAGAGCTGTGTGCACAATCCTGAGTACACTGAGGCTTCATTAACATCAATGCCAGCCTCTTTCAGGTCTTCTTCATAGAAAATCAGATTGCCCTTCACAAGCTGTTGAAAAGCCAGTTTTCCCAGTGACAGAATGCTCTCTTTATTCCAGTGTGGACCTGTCTCTTCTTTCCCAAGATACTTTTCATTCTTCTGTTTGGTATGAAACTCCACAAGGTGTGTGTACATCTCAGTCAGAGTCTTGGGCATCTCTTCTCTCTTATGTTTCAACATGTGTTCAAGGACTGTTGCAGAAATCCAACAGAAGACTGGAATGTGGCACATGATGTGGAGGCTCCTTGATGTCTTTATGTGTGAGATGATTCTGCTGGCCAGGTCCTCATCACTGAATCTCTTCCTGAAGTACTCCTCCTTCTGTGGGTCATTGAACCCTCGTACCTCTGTCACCTGGTCAACACACACCTGAAGGGATCTTATTGGCTGCTGCAGGTCGGGTAGTTATCCAGAGGAGAGCAGAGGGAAGCAGATTTCCTTGATGAGATTTGTCAGCAGAACATCCACTGAGGTTGACTCTGTGACGTCCCAACAGATCTTGTTCTTCTGGAAGTCTAGGGGCAGTCGGCACTCATCCAGACCATCAAAGATGAACAGAACTTTGTACTTGTTGTAGATGGAGATTCCTGATTGTTTGGTTTCCATTGAGAAGTGATTAAGAAGTTCAATGAAAGTGTGTTTGTCTCCTTTCATCAAATTCAGCTCCCGAAAAGGGAATGAAAATACAAATTGGACATCCTGATTTGCTTTTCCTTCTGCCCAGTCCAGAATGAACTTCTGCACAGAGACTGTTTTTCCAATGCCAGCAATTCCCTTTGTCAGCACAGTTCTGATAGGTTTGTCTTGTCCAGTTAAGGGTTTGAAGATGTCATTACATTTGATTGCAGTCTCTGGTCTTGCTTGTTTCCTGGTTGTTGTCTCAATCTGTCTCAGCTCATGTTTATTATTGACCTCTCCTGTTTCACCCTCTGTGATGTAGAGCTCTGTGTAGATCTTATTGAGAAGTGTTGGGTTTCCTTGTTTAGTGATCCCCTCAAATACACATTGAAACTTCTTCTTTAGATTAGATTTGAGTTCACGTTGGCAAATCACAGCGAGCTCATCTGAATCTAGAAATAACACAGAGGATATTAATATTACCTCTGTTTTAATGTCTACAGTATTGTAGGACTGTTATAAAGTTGTACATTATAATAATTTATTCTCTTAACTGACTGTATAAATGTGTAAATGTTTTCATAATGCATTACAGACTGGTGTGACTGATTATATTATTATTGGTATTATTGATGGTATTATTAATGTTCTCTCTCTAAATGAATCACCACAACACATCCCTGCTGCTACTTGATGAGGTCACTAGGTGTTGTGTTAAGGCTGCTACAATATCATTGAGTTACACAGCTACTTTAGCTGTACTTTAGCTACAGCTTTTAAATGTTATAAAACATCATTCAACATGAGGCAGACAGATCTTACATTTCTCCAGTGTGTCAGCAAGCTCCTTCTGGTTCATTTTCCTCAGGATGTGCAGTGTGATCTTCAGAGCCCCCTCTCTGGCACTGCTCTCCTGCTTCTCATCTTCAGCATCCACCACTTCCTTATCCTGCTTCTGACTCTCAAAGCCTTCTGGGAGTTCTGGACTAAGAATCCTCTTGAACATCTTCAGCTCGTTCTTCACAAATGTCATAATTTTCTGTTCAAGCATCTGAAATAAATAAAGTAAATAAGTTAAGCAAGAGAATAAATGCTTTCTCATTAACACATTAATGAATGATTGACAGATCAACTTTACTTGAGGTAAACAAAAACAAATGTACATAACAGGACCACATACACTGAATATGGAGGCCAGGTCTGTTTGATGACTCTGGGAAGACTGACAACTGAGAATCTCTGACCTGATCTCTCCTGTTGGTTTCTGTGGACAAAACATGAGATTACATCTCCTCATCCAGGGAGTAAACACACACACACACACACACACACACACACACACACAAGAGGGAATGTTGTGTTTGTTTAATATTGTTTTAGGACTATGAAAATGGACAAAATGATTAGCATATGGATTATGAAAACAACAACAATAAATGGGAAAATGGGAGGAGAAATGACTAGAGACAGTGTTGTTTAACTCACTGACCAGGACCCATGAGTTCTTCTTACCTTTGTTCAGTAGAAAAGTCTCCTCTCTAAAGTATATAGGAGGTTCCATAGACCAGTCACTCTTCATGGACACACAGCTGGGAACAGGGGAGGCTGGTCTCTCCTGCTTGATTGGTCTTCAACACAACAGAGACAAACATTACATCTCTCATCTACTCTGAGCTCAGATGGGAAACATAAGAGTTTCATTCCAAAACACTATATATCACTTTTCAGAAATGTTAGTAAATTAGCTTTTATTGTTCAAAGCATTTCTGAAAGAGATTGGTGTGTTTTTATCTAATCTATCTAATCATGGCATAGGATTGTTTATCTAATCATGGGGTTGTTCACTATCTAATCATGGGGTTGTTCACTATCTAATCATGGGGTTGTTCACTATCTAATCATGGGGTTGTTCACTATCTAATCATGGGGTTGTTCACTATCTAATCATGGGGTTGTTCACTATCTAATCATGGGGTTGTTCACTATCTAATCATGGGGTTGTTCACTATCTAATCATGGGATTGTTCACTATCTAATCATGGGGTTGTTCACTATCTAATCATGGGGTTGTTCACTATCTAATCATGGGGTTGTTCACTATCTAATCATGGGGTTGTTCACTATCTAATCATGGGGTTGTTCACTATCTAATCATGGGGTTGTTCACTATCTAATCATGGGGTTGTTCACTATCTAATCATGGGGTTGTTCACTATCTAATCATGGGGTTGTTCACTATCTAATCATGGGGTTGTTCACTATCTAATCATGGGGTTGTTCACTATCTAATCATGGGGTTGTTCACTATCTAATCATGGGGTTGTTCACTATCTAATCATGGGGTTGTTCACTATCTAATCATGGGGTTGTTCACTATCTAATCATGGGGTTGTTCACTATCTAATCATGGGGTTGTTCACTATCTAATCATGGGGTTGTTCACTATCTAATCATGGGGTTGTTCACTATCTAATCATGGGGTTGTTCACTATCTAATCATGGGGTTGTTCACTATCTAATCATGGGGTTGTTCACTATCTAATCATGGGGTTGTTCACTATCTAATCATGGGGTTGTTGTTCACTATCTAATCATGGGGTTGTTCACTATCTAATCATGGGGTTGTTCACTATCTAATCATGGGGTTGTTCACTATCTAATCATGGGGTTGTTCACTATCTAATCATGGGGTTGTTCACTATCTAATCATGGGTTCACTATTGTTCACTATCTAATCATGGGGTTGTTCACTATCTAATCATGGGGGTTGTTCACTATCTAATCATGGGGTTGTTCACTATCTAATCATGGGGTTGTTCACTATCTAATCATGGGGTTGTTCACTATCTAATCATGGGGTTGTTCACTATCTAATCATGGGGTTGTTCACTATCTAATCATGGGGTTGTTCACTATCTAATCATGGGGTTGTTCACTATCTAATCATGGGGTTGTTCACTATCTAATCATGGGGTTGTTCACTATCTAATCATGGGGTTGTTCACTATCTAATCATGGGATTGTTCACTATCTAATCAATGGGGTTGTTCACTATCTAATCATGGGGTTGTTCACTATCTAATCATGGGGTTGTTCACTATCTAATCATGGGGGTTGTTCACTATCTAATCATGGGGTTGTTCACTATCTAATCATGGGGTTGTTCACTATCTAATCATGGGGTTGTTCACTATCTAATCATGGGGTTGTTCACTATCTAATCATGGGTTGTTCACTATCTAATCATGGGGTTGTTCACTATCTAATCATGGGGTTGTTCACTATCTAATCATGGGGTTGTCCACTATCTAATCATGGGGTTGTTCACTATCTAATCATGGGTTGTTCACTATCTAATCATGGGATTGTTCACTATCTAATCATGGGGTTGTAATCACTTGTCCCCTTTCTATCTAATCATGGGATTGTTCACTATCTAATCATGGGGTTGTTCTCTATCTAATCATGGGGTTGTTCACTATCTAATCATGGGGTTGTTCACTATCTAATCATGGGGTTGTTCTCTATCTAATCATGGGGTTGTCCACTATCTAATCATGGGGTTGTCCACTATCTAATCATGGGGTTGTTCACTATCTAATCATGGGGTTGTTCACTATCTAATCATGGGGTTGTTCACTATCTAATCATGGGGTTGTTATCTAATCATATCTAAATCATGGGGTTGTTCACTATCTAATCATGGGGTTGTTCACTATCTAATCATGGGGTTGTTCAATAATATCTAATCATGGGGTTGTTCACTATCTAATCATGGGGTTGTTCACTATCTAATCATGGGGTTGTTCACTATCTAATCATGGGGTTGTTCACTATCTAATCATGGGGTTGTTCACTATCTAATCATGGGGTTGTTCACTATCTAATCATGGGGTTGTTCACTATCTAATCATGGGGTTGTTCACTATCTAATCATGGGGTTGTTCACTATCTAATCATGGGGTTGTTCAATGACAGATATGTATTTGTTTAAAATCACTTGATGTCTTCATTTCAGAGAGACAAATAATCATGTTTTTTTTCCCGCAAAATGAGGCTATAAGGATTTGCCTCACTCTCAAATAATAATGTTACCAGTACTGAGTCAATGTGAATACCAGGTAGAGGCTATAAGGAGAACCAGTACTGAGTCAATGTGCAGGGTACCAGGTAGTTGAGGTAATAATGAGGCTATAAGGAGTACCAGTAATGAGTCAATGTGCAGGGTACCAGGTAGTTGAGGTAATAATGAGACTATAAGGAGTACCAGTACTGAGTCAATGTGCAGGGTACCAGGTAGTTGAGGTAATAATGAGACTATAAGGAGAACCAGTACTGAGTCAATGTGCAGGGTACCAGGTAGTTGAGGTAATAATGAGGCTATAAGGAGAACCAGTACTGAGTCAATGTGCAGGGTACCGGGTAGTTGAGGTAATAATGAGGCTATAAGGAGAACCAGTACTGAGTCAATGTGCAGGGTACCAGGTAGTTGAGGTAATAATGAGACTATAAGGAGAACCAGTACTGAGTCAATGTGCAGGGTACCAGGTAGTTGAGGTAATAATGAGACTATAAGGAGAACCAGTACTGAGTCAATGTGCAGGGTACCAGGTACCACACACACACACATACACACACAGTGAGGGAATGTTGTGTTTGTTTAATATTGTTTTAGGACTATGAAAATGGACAAAAGGATTTGGAAAATGGGAGAGGAGAAATGACTAGAGACAGTGTTGTTTAACTCACTGACCAGGACCCATGAGTTCTTCTTACCTTTGTTCAGTAGAAAAGTCTCCCTCTCTAAACACTATAGGATGAACCATAGACCAGTCACTCTTCACGGACACACAGCTGGGAACAGGGGAGGCTGGTCTCTCCTGCCTGATTGGACTTCAACACAACAGAGACAAACATTACATCTCTCATCTACTCTGAGCTCAGATGGGGAAACAAGGAATTGCTATTTCGTATGCAGGTGACTAACTTACTGCTAATTACATGGCTACAACTCACAGTAAAGCCTGTGGGGTCCCCTACAGGATAGCTCCCACATTACACACAATCTCCTTTTAATTTTAACCGAACACTGTGTGCCCGAAGAAGATCCTACGATGATGGACAGACAACTGAGCCAATGGCGGAAGACTACAGACTACAACCAGCTGAACCAATCCGGAGATCCGATCTTCCTAGGGTCAACCTACTTTCTGTGACGTATATAAGAGCTGTGCTGACTGTTTACGCTCTCTGCCTGCTGTTCCAACACGAACTAACGGAAGAGCCGTATTTACGTGTACCAGATATTTTCACTCTGAATAAACTGTTTACTTGTCATAAAATTTACCACTTAGTCTGAATCGATCCTTGACCGGCTCACCCATCTACATATCCAATTGCTAACAGAAATGGTAGCGCAGAGGATGGTTAACTAACGGTCCAGTCGAAGTGAGTTGAGATTGGGTGTGAGAAGGGGTGAGCGCGTGGAAGGACGATTCCAAAAAGGACGGGTGATTTGATTCTCGGGGGTGGACAACAATTCTGCTCAACTCGGGAAACTGATCTAAAGGTGCACCATAAATAAGGTAAGCAAAACCTGTTAAATCAAACTTTGCATATTGTCGTATAGTCTGCCTAAATTTTGATCAGTATTTCCGAGTAAGTATGAATTCTTGTGTAAATTTATAATTTGCTGACGAGTCGAAAAGAACAGTGTAGTGAAGATATGTAGTAACAAGCCAGCGACGGCTGGTGTGATATAAATCATTGATGAGATATCAGTAAGGGGATAGCTGAATTCATTAAATCTGATGAGATATCAGTCACAGTCTGATAGCTTTCAATGATGAGAGATCAATTAAAGGCCTAAAAAGTTCCAATAGGGATCGGACATATATACATTCAGTTCCGATAGGGGTTGGACATGTCTGAATTCTGATAGGGGTTAGTGTGATATAAATCAGGAATAGAATGCTGATAGGGGTTAATGCTATTCATTAAATCTGGGATCGGGAAATGGTAATTTTCTCCTGCGACCCGATGGCTCAGTCCGATAGAAATTCACTGATAGGGATCGGCTTTCAGGGGTCAGAGAGATAACGTGTATTAATTCTGATATTGTTAATGCGATAGGGATCAGTAGGGGATAGAATTGGATTCTAGAAGTTGAATTCTATCCAGTAAATCCGCTTTGTCCGGTCTGATAGGGGTCGTTTTAATAAGAGGTCAGAGATATAACCAGTATTTGTATGTTTTGTCTATTTGTAACTGTTAATATGTACCTATGACTTCTGTGTTCTGACAGTTGTTATAGAATTTTATTAATTGGCCTATACTGAGTTATTTTAATAGGAATGAGTGAATTGTGATTGACCAATATGTTAAATTCCTTCGGGACCCTGTTTGTTCTGAAATCTGCATAGAAAACTGTCCTAATTATATATATATTGGGTTGTGTATAGAGGTGAGGGAAAGCAGAGGCTGTGTTTTAACATGTAACGGACACGATTATGAATGTTGGAAATTCAATGAGAATTTCATACGAATGAATGTGGTGATAGATGAACCGAATCTGCATGTAAAATGTCCTATTGATACGTTGTGTACTATCGAATAGGTCTTGTGGAGGTGTGGTTATAGTTAAATGATAGATGAACCGAATCTGCAAGTAAAATGTCCTATTGATAACGAATAGGTCTTGTTGAGGTGTGGTTGGATTGAATGAATCTGCATGAAAAATGCCCTGTTGAAAAGCTGTCTACTATTTAACAGGTTATGTGAGAGGTGTAGTCGAGTGGATGTAGGATGTGTGAGTTTGGCGTTCCACTAGACAGAGATCGGGAATGATGTGACCATTGCACATCAAACAATAACATAATATAACCAGAGTTGACTAGAGATTTTGAGACCGGGAAATTAAATTGAGAGAAACGTTTGTCGCGGAGTAAACCGCTAGGTTGGGATACGTAACTGGGCTATTATGCACACGTGCTGATAGACAAGGCCATCTCAGTAGTCGAATGACCGTGCAAACTTGATTGACAGCCGCCGGGCTAAAACACTGATTTTCGCTTTTTCATTCCTGTTGATATTGCCTAAAGAGATTGCTATAGAAACGCTCAAATTTAAATGTATAATCAGGAACAAAATGACTGATGTATAATTGAAATAATATCTGAATATAATATTTAAATATTGAGACTAAATAGTTGAATAGATCCCTTGGTTGTGCGCTCCACAAATCCCATACCGACCCATGCGTTTTTCTCGAACTAAAACATACAAAGGAGAGGTTCAGAGATAAGACAGAGCACGTGCAGCAGTGTCTCTTCGAGTACATCGTGGGTATTAATCAACGTCGGGCGAAGTATATGCTAACTATATTCAGATAGAAGGAGAGAATTCCGATTAAAACTACGATTAAATTCCGATTGAATTAAATAAAATCACGATTAAAAATTCACAATGGCGACCCTCAATACTCCAAAGCTGAGGTTTAATGAGTTCCTAGAACAAAAAATAGAATATAGATCAGGGGAAAGAAACAATGGAAGCACATGAAGAAAGTTTGGGAGGGATTAAAGCTAAAATGGACACAGGAAGGTCATTTAGGAGGGGAACCGCCATCCGCAGTTCAGCTGAAAACAATGGAATGTGGGTTAAGAGAGAAAGAGGCAGAAAAGAACAAAATTCACGTATTTAAGAAAGAAGGGTCAGATACGAAGGGAGCGAGATTAATGAGAATCCTAATTGAGGGAAAACTTTGGGCGTTTAAATTAGTGCTATTTTCTGTTGTTCAGATGCCGGAGTAACAAATGCAGATAACTGAAAATTGGGTCTATTTGCGGAGAATCTCAGTGGTGGAGTTCTCGCCTGCCACGTGGGAGGCCGGGGTTCGGTTCCCAGTTGAGGTGTAAAGAGCAGTTATATATGTCTGAGTTTTTGGTTTTAATTAAACTAATTGTTTTGCAGAGAAAGTTATAGTCACTAGTATTGGTATAAGATATAAACTGAACGTTTTAAATAGTTTGTTTGGTTCAAATTGAAAGACTAATTCATTCAACTTAATATAAGAACGGAGATTTTGATGCAAGGCGATGTCTGTTCACTAAATGATTTGTTGGGAATAATACATTGGGAAAAGAGTCGTAATTAAAATGCTAATTCAAAGACGAGACAGTAACTTAAATCAAATTAATTCTGAATAATAACGAGGGAACAATTACGATAGATTTGTGTCCATCGAAATGTTTTTATAAGATTAGCGAATTGAGAGATGTTGATTGATGTTGTAAACTCTAAATCAGGATTCAACAGATGTGATAAATTAGGTTTGGTTTATCGAACCCGAAATACTGTTGTTGCAGAAGGCCAACCATTATTTACAATGAGTTGAAAATCGTTGCGAAATGAGTCAAGATTGAGCGCTTGTTGATGACATCACTAGCGAGGTTTCCGTCGCCACGGAAATGATGTCTTGACTGGGGGTGACAGAGAAAATGGTTAGTGTCCTTTAAAAGGAGTATGTAAATCGTCAGGAAAGATGCTAAAAACTAGCAGCTGATTCGCTGGGTGGGTATCATTGATTTGTGGCGTTTATTTGGACTGTAATTGGGCCGTGAGAGAGAGGGATTGGATGTCTGAGTCATAAAACATCGTGATGGTGGATTCTGATGGTTGTTGATTCTTGGTTTGATCGTTTGAATAGCACCAGTGAATTTGAGCACTGTTTCCATTATGTGGAACGGTGTCAGGGTATTAATGGTGAAAAGTAACCTCTATGGTAAAACATAATTGTACATGTTTCGGTAAACTAGCGAGGTTGAATTTGGTTATTTGAACATTTCCCTTGATACGTAGACATACGTAACAGGGGCAAGTTGTTTTTCCTTGAGGAACACGCAGATGGTGTTTTGTTTTATTGAGATGTAAATGTGAGTTGAAGGAGCCAAGGGAAAATACGTTATTTTTATTAAATATCAGGGATTATAATCTTGGGGAGAATGAGGCCATAAATGACCAAATTGGAAAGGCCTGGAAGTTTTGATTAATCATTAAGGTTTGCAAATATATACACATAAAACATTTGTTAGGACTATTTGTTTTGGTGCAAAGGTATTTTAAAGAGACACGCTCAAATATGGAACTTTATGAGTTTTTATTTTATGAGTTTTAAATTACACAAGTGAATTTGGATTTTAAGGATAAAGGGTTCTTTAATATGTCTAGTGTAGTATAGAACTTGACTATAAAAGGGTGGGTTGACTCATGGACCTTATCATGACTGTCTTCTAAGGTCTGATCAGCCTTGGGGGAGAGTCATTGGTATAATGAATGTGGTCATATTGAGTACTAGTTTTAAGGTAAATTCATTATAAAGGAGTTTAGGGTAGGAGGTTAGGATAGGATATATATTAAGCCAATAGGGCAGGGAATTACATGGAAAATAAGTTTCAGTTCTTAGGGGTGATAAATCACTGTAGACAAGGAATTCTGCACTCTGCAACATATATTAAATTCATGTTATTGTCAGATAGAATACTGAGAGTCCTTGAAGGAAGGATTTTGATATGATAAGCATTTGTTTTGAATTTTTTTTTTTACCATTAGGGGTTTAAAAAAAAAAAAAAAAAAAAAGTATTAAATTTAACAGGTATATAGGACATCTGTGATGATTTAGGATTATTGTTAGGTTGATTAAGGAAATGTAAGGACTTTAGAGATTGACACTCATAGACATGATTTTGGATAAAGTCAAACAGTTAGAAGCTTAGTGGTATTTGAGAAATATGAGAGAAAAGGTTTAAATTGGTAAATATATATTTAAGAAAATATATAAGTAGCGCAGATAGTTCTTAAGTAGATAAGAAACTTGACAGGGAATTGGTACTGGATTGACGCCCAAGGGAGAATTGGACATGTGGAAAACTAAAAGGGGCTCCTTCATGATGTCAGACATAAGGATAATATACTAATCTTACCTAAGTCATTATTTAGAGTAGGTAAGGTTGATACCTGGGCAGAGTCAGGTATCAAAAGGGGGATGGGTAAATTGTGGTCTAGGATAGGATGGGGCTTATTGGATAGGAAACTAAAAAAAAAAATGTAAGCTAACAATTGGGAATAGAAGTTAAAGATATAATCAGATAAAACATATGAGAAATTGTTTGTTAACCAAGCCTGTATGTCCAGGATTGTATGCATTACAGGTGAACTACAGGTGAAGTCACTCAATCCAGTCCCAGAGGCTTGGGGACCATAGAAGACCCCTGGTGACAGCTAGCTGAAAGAGCTACCCAGATTCATATCGCACGGCGGAAGGGTAAGACATTTTTTCACTGTCGGACAATAAACAGAGTTCGGGAGAAGAACTGGAATTAACAGAATTCCGGGGGCCAACTCTCGAATGAAGTAACCCTACCTGTCCTATCACCCCTGTTTTTGTTCATAGAAGTGAAGATGTGTCTGGCTCTGGCTAAGTGATGTGTATTTTGTTCCAAAATAAGCATAAGAATCCCTAGATCTGGGTAGACAAGAAGTTAGAGTAGAGATTACATGATAACCGACTTCGGACAGTTCTAGGATTGGAGAAGAGGGTATCCTTATAGCATGGAGGATCCCACAAGGGTGGATAGGTTTTCCATGATATGGGGAAACCTGGGAGCAATGTTGAACTTTGTAAAGGTGATGAAATCCTACTAACCATCAAAACTATTAAGCTCTCTGATGCAGGCACTCACACCCTCGGACTACAAAGGACGAGGACAGACATGATGGGTGTGTTTTCTATCAAGGTACTGCCAAGACCAGAGGTAACCGGACACACTCCTCTACCACCACTGTGTTAAAAATACCATTCAGGTAATTAATGTTAGAGACTATTCGGCTATTGATCAATTAGAAACTGAGACTGGTTTTGATAGTAGGGACAATTTGTGGCTGTCTTATATGAGGTACACAGCTAAAACCCTGAGAGGAAAGGACTGTATTATTTGAAGTTATGCTAGACCTGTTCTGGCTACACCCATTTGCTGTAGGAGAAGGAGAGGGGTGGTTGTGTATTTTGAGAAGTTTTTACCAGGTTAAGCCCAATTCAACCCTCTGTTCCTCTTTGAGCCTTGTGTTTCCTGCAGTACCTCCTCATCGGGCCTCTTGGGGTGTTGAGGCATATGGGGGCAATTACGAGTGCATCACGGGTACAGGTAATGGCATTGATTATGGGAGATTGCCTGAAGCTGATTGCAGGAGTAACATAACCATTAATTCCACTTGGCCAGTTACAGGCCTAAACCAAACTAGTGGTCTGGCTGATGTATGTGGATGAGTGAAGCCAAAAGAGGGCTGAGACCCATTCTTAGAGGAGAATGGCAAGGTACGTGTGGTCTGACCAGTTTGATAATTCCACTGACCATTGTTGATGTTGTTGCTGAACAGCTGCTGAGTTCTGTAACCAGGGGACCTGAAAACATTCCATCCCATGGGAGACAAATGTAGTAGTGCTCCATGGACAGAGGATGTAGTTGACATACACACTAACCTGTTGGGAGTGCCAGTGGGGATTCCTCATGAGTTTCAGGCCTTGGGTAGGAATGATGGACTCTGGCACTTACTACCTACTATGGGTCCAGCCATGGTGGATGCTGGACAGACTGCATGGATTAATTATATCTACTATGACAACAGCGTTTTGTGAATTACTCCCGTGATGCACTCACTAGTATGTCTGAACAGCTTGAGGCCACATTTGGGGTTTCCAGACAGAATAGACTTGCCTTGAATATGCTTCTTGCCAGTCAGGGGGACGTCTGCAAGATGTTCGGTAAACAATGTTGCACGTATATTCCTAATACCAGTCCAGATGATAGTTTTTAAACTTCACAATCTAAGGCGGGCTTGATGCACTATCTGCTAAGATGAGGTCCACGGGGGGAGGAGGAGTCTGTTCTCTTGGCCTGGTTTGGTAAGTGCACTGGTAGGATGGTTACTGGATTTCTGACCCTAATTCTTGTATTATTTGTTATTGATGTGATGTGCTGCTTGCATCATACTGTGTTTTGACAAGTCTGTTACAGATGTGGTGAGGGCTTCAGGCATGATGCCTTTGCTTGATGCTCCAGTTGGCGATGCCGATACGGAAGCATGCTTTCAGGGGAGGATGGGACTGACTGATGATGACACATGGTTTGGAGTCCCTGGGTGGCAAGGAGCCCACCTGGTACAGGATAGAAGTAGCTGAGAGGACCAGATGGTTTCTAATAATTCTTTACTCTGTTTTCCATGACCAAAGTTTTATCCTACATCTTACATGTCAATAACAATAAAGTTTTATCCTGTTTTTGATAAGTGACACCCTTGGGGGGAACAAGGGCATACAACAAAGGCATATATAACTTGTTATTAGTAATAAACTTTTATTATTTTCATGAAATGCTATGACTGCTGAAATAAAGGATAATTGAGTGACACCCTAGCTGGTGTCAAAAGGGGGACCTAAATTTCACACTATTTTCTTTTGTTCTGTTTTTGAATGAGCTGTTCTCTTTTGACATGAAGGTAGTTTACACTTTGTAACTGTTATATGATTCATTGCTGAGTTTTTGTTCACACCCTTGGGGTTATTTTACATTATAGCCATTACCATATATATGATTGAATATTATCTGCTGTTGCCTTGTGTGGATGTATGTATGTGTTATGCTACCTAGCTGATTTGAAACATTCTTAAAAGTATCAGGGCCATGGAACTTTCTCATGCTGGAAAAAATACAGAAGGGAGGGCACATTCAGAGCGTGGGGTTGCGAGAACAAGCGGTCTTTTTGGTTAGATAACAGGAGCCAGGTGCGAGATAACGGTATGGAGCATGAGACCCATCTTTCAGTTTTTGCAGCAATTTTAGGAGGGGGATCCAGTTGCTTTTATTGATTAAGCTTCTCCATTGTATGTCGTGTCCCATCTGGGATGGGAAGAGGGGGAAATTATTTTTCTTTGTGGGCCATTTCCGGATAGACATACCTAGTTTAGGATATTTTTCCTTTTTGGATTATGTCTTCGTTTTTGCTTGGAGTAATGTATCTGGACTATATCACATCTCTTAGGAGATGTGAAGAGAGGGTATCAGAAACTTTTTCCTGCTGGAAAAAGCTGGCTAATGTGGACAATAATTTTTACTTTTATTTTGAGCTGTTCTCCGCTCTGTTAAATGAGGGTTGTAAGTTCCAAACTTAGTACATAGTGGGATTGAATGGAGAACATGATGGTAATACATAAATATCTATTTCTGTTTAATACCGTGCCTTATTTCATAGTCCTTTGGGAGAAGTTTCTCTTTGTGTCTGGATCCAGTTAGGTTGTGTCACGTCTCTGGTGAGACGTGAAGAGAGGGTTTTGTAAGGAATTGCTATTTCGTATGCAGGTGACTAACTTACTGCTAATTACATGGCTACAACTCACAGTAAAGCCTGTGGGGTCCCCTACAGGATAGCTCCCACATTACACACATAATCTCCTTTTAAAACCGAACACTGTGTGCCCGAAGAAGATCCTACGATGACGGACAGACAACTGAGCCAATGGCGGAAGACTACAGACTACAACCAGCTGAACCAATCCGGAGATCCGATCTTCCTAGGGTCAACCTACTTTCTGTGACGTATATAAGAGCTGTGCTGACTGTTTACGCTCTCTGCCTGCTGTTCCAACACGAACTAACGGAAGAGCCGTATTTACGTGTACCAGATATTCTCCCTCTGAAATAAACTGTTTACTTGTCATAAAATTTTAACACCTGGTCTGAATCGATCCTTACAGCCGGTGATGATGTAGTGGTAGCTATGGTAACTAGGATGCTGCTGGTAGAGTAGCTAGCTAACTTACCGAGCTGTACCGACTAGCTAGGATAACTAGGATGCTGCTGGTTAGTTAGCAGGTCGTTCGTCTGTCCCTCGTCTCGATGATGAATCCGGTGAAACACAAATTGAAACAAGGATAGAGAGTGAAAAGGATCTTGCTACACTCATACTGTCCCTGACCGTAAAGAAAAAAGCAAATTGAACAATAAACTTCGGTGTCTCAACACTGTAACAAACTCAGTCGTTATTCCCCAAGATCACCTCAGTCCACTCTGCGCGTAACCGGACAATATCCTTGGCGCCACACCGAACGTGGACGCGGACAGTTCTGTACGGGGACGCGGACGGTTCTGTACGGGGACGCGGACGGTTCTGTACGGGGACGCGGACAGTTCCAGAACGCGGACATGAGCAGTGCAACACAATCAACTGAACCCAGTCTTTACAGTGGGTTACATTAGTAATATGAATTATTTATTATTTTGTAAAACAAACATTCTATGTTTTTTTATAACAATATTTTGAGATCTGGGACCATGTTCACACAGTGTCTCAGAGGAGAACATTGGTCGTATAAGTGCTGAGAATAAAGACATTTTACACTTATGGGTATAAGTGGGGGGGTAACTATGCATGAAGTCTCTAATCCCACCTAGTCGGCAGATATTTAGGACACCTCGTGAGCTGTCCTAAGTAGTTAAGAGTTAACAGCAGGTGTCCTAAGTAGTTAAGAGTTAACAGCAGGTGTCCTAAGTAGTTAAGAGTTAACAGCAGGTGTCTTGATAATACTATAGAATAATGCAGTCAGTGGTTCCTGAGCCACACGTGTAATTGCTTTGAGTAGTTAGAAAATAATGTTTTGATATTTGATATGATTAATACATTAATAATATATGTCTTGTGCTTTTGGCAATAATTTATGTAAAATAATTATGAATAACAAGTGATACCATGTATAGCATTTTGTCTTCATTTTGGCAGATTAACTCATGCTTATTCCCCAAGATTAACTCAGGTTCTCACCCAGTGGCTAAGGAGTTGGACCTGTGGCCTAAAGGTGGCTGGTTCGAATCCAGGTGGAAAATGTGCTATTTGCTAACTGCTGGGTTGCAAGATGTAATTTATTGGCGGGCTGGAAGTCGCACTCTGTCTTTTCTATTCCGAGGTTGTTTACTCACAATATCAGATATTAAGATGATGTTTATAATGAATGTATACTAAGGTTGAGGTTTTGACTAGTGATTATTTACCCGGGGTTCAATACCTGCTATAGTCACTTTTTTTCCACCAAAAGCAACACAGGGTATATAGCTAACTAAAGTCATGAGACCATTTTAGAAAATAATGGGACATATAGGCTGTGGTTGCTGCTATTTTATGTCCATCGTATTGCTGCTTGTAGCCTATAACTGATGCTTCATGGTCCATCATATTGCTGCTTGTAGACTATAACTGATGCTTTGTGGTCATATGCTCCCATCTATTGGAAATTTTGCAATTAAAAGTTATTAATTCAAATACAGACATTGGTGGGGCTGCTGAGAAATAAAGTGTATTTTTCTGGTTAATTTCTTAGATCTCTAACCTGCCCCACCTTTCACACGCCAATTGCTAGACTTTCACATAGAGGTTTCCAGGTCATCCAGTTCAAACCACATTTGAAAAATAAAACACGTGATTTGTTGATCAAGTGTTCTGCCTTGAAATAATAAATATAATAAAATAACAAAACAAAAACAGCAAAATGCTGAGACAGGTTTCGATTAACAAAATAATCAGTGCTATTTGGTACTATAATGGTATGTACTAACATAATATTATTACTAAAACAGTTTCTAAAATAATTTGGGTTAAAGTTAATGCTAAAATAGGTAATACGTAGGGTTAGATGCTGATGTAAAAAGGGCTTTATAAATACATTTGATTGATTGTTAGGTTTAGGGATTTTAAGGCAAAAAACAGTATGGGTTTATAGCTCTCTTGCTCCTCCCTGTGGCCTTCTGTAGGTACTACATAACTCATTCACGACACCTGCTAGGCTCATAATCTGAGGTAGCAACTGCATCAGATCTACAAATCAATGAGCTACACCTGTCCGTTTGTTTTCTAACTCAGTGAAACTGCGCAGCTTTCACTCAATCCGATGCCGGCGAACGAACATTTCGATGCATTTCAAATTACCCAGCAGCCATTTAGAAACAACAAGTCATCAAAAAAAGTGTTGTTTCTTAATTTAAAAAATGTCTTCTGGCTGTTTAAATCGGCCACATCTTGAAAAAGAGGACAGGGACATAGGTTTTGTTTAGGTTGTATACCTTTTTCTGAAAACAAATATGGTTAACCATGACCAGAAAAGGTTTAAGGTTTAGCACCTCGTATAAAGGGTTATATTTATATTATTGTACTGTATAGTCAGATACTTCCTAATCTCCTATAAAGGTTAATATATATATATTATAGTTTGTGTCGGGGTGCTGTGGTCAGGTCAGTCTGTTATATCTGGAGTATTTCTCCTTTCTTATCTTGGTGTCCTGTGTGAATTTAAGTATATCTCTAATTTTCTCTCTCTGAGGACCTGAGCCCTAGGACCATGCCTCAGGTCTACCTGGCCTGATGACTCCTTGCTGTCCCCAGTCCACCTGGCCGTGCTGCAGCTTCAGTTTCAAACGTTCTGCCTGTGGCTACGGAACCCTGACCTGTTCACCGGACATGCTACCTGTCCCAGACCTGCTGTTTTCAACTCTCTAGAGACAGCAGTAGATATACTCTGAATGATCAGCTTTGAAAAGCCAACTGACATTTAGTCCTGAGGTGCTGACCTGTTGCACCTTCTACAACCACTGTGATTATTATTATTTGACCCTGTTCGTCATCTATGAACATTTGAACATCTTGGCCATGTTCTGTTATAATCTCCACCCGGCACAGCCAGAAGAGGACTGGCCACCCCACATAGCCTGGTTCCTCTCTAGGTTTCTTCCTAGGTTTTGGCCTTTCTAGGGAGTTTTTCCTAGCCACCGTGCTTCTACACCTGCATTGCTTGCTGTTAGGGGTTTTAGGCTGGGTTTCTGTACAGCACTTTGAGATATCAGCTGATGTACGAAGGGCTTTATAAATACATTTGATTGAATTTGAATTGATGTGGATGAAGTCTTATGCCAGACCCACAAAGAAGGTGAGAAGTTAAAACAATTAGGTTTTTTCTTCTTCTACTGAGCTTTTGTTGTTAGTTGGAACATTTAGAGAAACTAAGAAGTATTTTCCCCTTATTTGTATTGATAGTGTGTTATGTTCAGAATACACAGCCATACTTTACACATGTGGATACCTGTGTGTTATGTTCAGAATACACAGCCTTTACACCTCTGGATACCTGTGTGTTATGTTCAGAATACACAGCGATACTTTACACATCTGGATACCTGTGTGTTATGTTCAGAATACACAGCCATACTTTACACATCCGGATACCTGTGTGTTATGTTCAGAATACACAGCCATACTTTACACATCAGGATACCTGTGTGTTATGTTCAGAATACACAGCCTTTACACATCTGGATACCTGTGTGTTATGTTCAGAATACACAGCCATACTTTACACATGTGGATACCTGTGTGTTATGTTCAGAATACACAGCCTTTACACATCTGGATACCTGTGTGTTATGTTCAGAATACACAGCCTTTACACATCTGGATACCTGTGTGTTATGTTCAGAATACACAGCCATACTTTACACATGTGGATACCTGTGTGTTATGTTCAGAATACACAGCCTTTACACATCCGGATACCTGTGTGTTATGTTCAGAATACACAGCTATACTTTACACATGTGGATACCTGTGTGTATGTGTGTTTACGACATGTATGACTAAACTTTATGCAATCTGCTATGCCCTGCACACCGAAAAGCAAAAGTCTCAAGTGGTTTTCATTTATACTGTCAGTGCGTAGTTGGTGCTTTGTGTAACCATTCAAATGATGGTTTGTGTTGCAGCAACAACAAAAAATGTTTTACGTGTTTAAAGAGTTTTGCAAGAATTGTTTTCTTTTGCAAGAGATGTATAATGTTTTGTTACTTTGATGTCAGGTGTTGTGGTTAGGTTGTGGTTAGGTTGTGGTTAGGTTAGGTTATGGTTAGGTTAGGTTATGGTTAGGTTAGGTTGTGGATAGGTTAGGTTAGGTTGTGGTTAGGTTGTGGTTAGGTTGTGGTTAGGTTAGGTTGTGGTTAGGTTAGGTTGTGGTTAGGTTAGGTTGTGGTTAGGTTGTGGTTAGGTTGTGGATAGGTTAGGTTAGGTTGTGGATAGGTTAGGTTAGGTTGTGGTTAGGTTAGGTTGTGGTTAGGTTAGGTTGTGGTTAGGTTGTGGATAGGTTAGGTTAGGTTGTGGTTAGGTTAGGTTGTGGTTAGTGTGCAGAGTTTTGCAGAAATAAGATAAGATATAAGATAAGCAAGCAATCAGAAACAACTGTAAAATCATAGAAAAACAATATGTTACAGACACATGAAGGCATCCATCAGCAATCATTTCTGAGGAAAAATAACACATGAAGGCATCCATCAGCAATCATTTCTGAGGAAAAATAACACATGAAGGCATCCATCAGCAATCATTTCTGAGGAAAAATAACACATGAAGGCATCCATCAGCAATCATTTCTGAGGAAAAATAACACATAAAGGCATCCATCAGCAATCATTTCTGAGGAAAAATAACACATGAAGGCATCCATCAGCAATCATTTCTGAGGAAAAATAACACATGAAGGCATCCATCAGCAATCATTTCTGAGGAAAAATAACACATGAAGGCCATCAGCAATCATTTCTGAGGAAAAATAACACATGAAGGCATCCATCAGCAATCATTTCTGAGGAAAAATAACACATGAAGGTATCCATCAGCAATCATTTCTGAGGAAAAATAACACATGAAGGCATCCATCAGCAATCATTTCTGAGGAAAAATAACACATGAAGGCATCCATCAGCAATCATTTCTGAGGAAAAATAACACATGAAGGCCATCAGCAATCATTTCTGAGGAAAAATAACACATGAAGGCATCCATCAGCAATCATTTCTGAGGAAAAATAACACATGAAGGTATCCATCAGCAATCATTTCTGAGGAAAAATAACACATGAAGGCATCCATCAGCAATCATTTCTGAGGAAAAATAACACATGAAGGCATCCATCAGCAATCATTTCTGAGGAAAAATAACACATGAAGGCCATCAGCAATCATTTCTGAGGAAAAATAACACATGAAGGCATCCATCAGCAATCATTTCTGAGGAAAAATAACACATGAAGGCCATCAGCAATCATTTCTGAGGAAAAATAACACATGAAGGCATCCATCAGCAATCATTTCTGAGGAAAAATAACACATGAAGGCATCCATCAGCAATCATTTCTGAGGAAAAATAACACATGAAGGCATCCATCAGCAATCATTTCTGAGGAAAAATAACACACAAAGGTATCCATCAGCAATCATTTCTGAGGAAAAATAACACATGAAGGTATCCATCAGCAATCATTTCTGAGGAAAAATAACACATGAAGGCATCCATCAGCAATCATTTCTGAGGAAAAATAACACATGAAGGCATCCATCAGCAATCATTTCTGAGGAAAAATAACACATGAAGGTATCCATCAGCAATCATTTCTGAGGAAAAATAACACACGAAGGCATCCATCAGCAATCATTTCTGAGGAAAAATAACACATGAAGGCATCCATCAGCAATCATTTCTGAGGAAAAATAACACATGAAGGCCATCAGCAATAATTTCTGAGGAAAAATAAAAATGTGAAAAAATGGTGGATGTACCGTTTTAGAAACAAACTCTTAATCAATTCTAAAACAACATTGTCATCTCACCTCTTAGCTTTGGTGTCATGTTCTCCAGAGAGACTCCTTTTAGAGGCAGGACCCCCCTCCTCGCTCTCCTCAGAGAGACTCATTTTAGAGAACTGACCCCTAAACAGAGATCCAGCATGTTGGTTGTGTTTAACACAGTGACAACTAAACAGAGATCCAACATGTTGGTTGTGGTTAACACAGTGACAACTAAACAGAGATCCAACATGTTGGTTGTGGTTAACACAGTAACAACTAAACAGAGATCCAACATGTTGGTTGTGGTTAACACAGTGACAACTAAACAGAGATCCAGCATGTTGGTTGTGGTTAACACAGTGACAACTAAACAGAGATCCAACATGTTGGTTGTGGTTAACACAGTGACAACTAAACAGAGATCCAACATGTTGGTTGTGGTTAACACAGTGACAACTAAACAGAGATCCAACATGTTGGTTGTGGTTAACACAGTGACAACTAAACAGAGATCCAACATGTTGGTTGTGGTTAACACAGTGACAACTAAACAGAGATCCAACATGTTGGTTGTGGTTAACACAGTGACAACTAAACAGAGATCCAACATGTTGGTTGTGGTTAACACAGTGTCAACTAAACAGAGATCCAACATGTTGGTTGTGTTTAACACAGTGACAACTAAACAGAGATCCAACATGTTGGTTGTGGTTATTAACACAGTGACAACTAAACAGAGATCCAACATGTTGGTTGTGTTTAACACAGTGACAACTAAACAGAGATCCAACATGTTGGTTGTGGTTAACACAGTGACAACTAAACAGAGATCCAACATGTTGGTTGTGGTTAACACAGTGACAACTAAACAGAGATCAACATGTTGGTTGTGGTTAACACAGTGACAACTAAACAGAGATCCAACATGTTGGTTGTGGTTAACACAGTGACAACTAAACAGAGATCCAACATGTTGGTTGTGGTTAACACAGTGACAACTAAACAGAGATCCAGCATGTTGGTTGTGGTTAACACAGTGACAACTAAACAGAGATCCAACATGTTGGTTGTGGTTAACACAGTGACAACTAAACAGAGATCCAACATGTTGGTTGTGGTTAACACAGTGACAACTAAACAGAGATCCAACATGTTGGTTGTGGTTAACACAGTGACAACTAAACAGAGATCCAACATGTTGGTTGTGGTTAACAACTAATTATTGAAGGTCAATTGTTCGCTTTTATTTATTATCTCTTAGAAATAAGAATTTACTAACAGACACATCCAAACAGTCAGGTGATTTATGAACATGTAGTTGTGATTGATATTTTTCACCTTTTCTCCATGTCCAACTAATAATAATAATAATAATAATACAAATATTAATAATAACAATATAATACATAATAATTATAATATATAATATAATATAATCAATGTAGTGGAATTAATAATAATAATGTCTCACTTTCTCTTTTAATAATTTCTCTCATTCTAGTGTGTTGTTTTGTTCAACAGGTATGATATTATTATGCTGTTACTGAATTCAGTTCATAATAACAATGTTAAGAAAAGTCTGTTCAGTGGTTTAATACCAAATTACACAGGAAGCAGGAGCTCATTGTAATTTAGAAAACAACAAATGTTCTGATATTCTGAAAGACGACTTACAATTTATACATAAAAAATATACAAATTGTAAAATAACCGCGATATACGAATATATGAACAACATGTTATTGAATGTGACTTGACTACACCCAGTTAGCTATATGAACAACATGTTATTGAATGTGACTTGACTACACCCAGTTAGCTATATGAACAACATGTTATTGAATGTGACTTGACTACACCCAGTTAGCTATATGAACAACATGTTATTGAATGTGACTTGACTACACCCAGTTAGCTATATGAACAACATGTTATTGAATGTGACTTGACTACACCCAGTTAGCTATATGAACAACATGTTATTGAATGTGACTTGACTACACCCAGTTAGCTATATGAACAACATGTTATTGAATGTGACTTGACTACACCCAGTTAGCTATATGAACAACATGTTATTGAATGTGACTTGACTAAACCCAGTTAGCTATATGAACAACATGTTATTGAATGTGACTTGACTACACCCAGTTAGCTATATGAACAACATGTTATTGAATGTGACTTGACTACACCCAGTTAGCTATATGAACAACATGTTATTGAATGTGACTTGACTAAACCCAGTTAGCACCATTTTGTATGATTGAACTGTCACGTAGCTGTCCCAGGTGAAATGGACTGTTACATCTGAGTGTTTTACTGTCATTCACTATACTAAAATAACACCAGACATTGAATGTCTCTACACACTTTACAATAATCACTGGGAAGATTCTTACCTTGTAGCCTGAATTCACAACCAGAACATATCAAGTCATTGAGATATTTTCCGTTGTGTTGAGAGAGAACCTTCCTGATGACAAGTGTCTCTGTATCTATGTTCTAGGTTCAGTTGATCTTTGGATGTAATAATATCTGGTCAAAGTCTAGTGACACAACACCATAGTATATCATAACCATAACAGCAGTTGGCCAGTAAAGGCCATGGAATACTATAAAACAGGGTTTGTCAACTAGGTTTGGCTTCGGGACAATTGTTTTCTGAGTTAAAGTCGGTGGGTCAGAACATAATGAACATATAATATTAGCACAATGAATAGGACTACACTACAAATTTAACGACATGTTTAATATATTTGATTAGTACACAATACATTCATTCATTTCATTGACAAAATATAATTTTGATCAGATTTAGTTTATAAAATCACCAATATCTCTATTAAATTATAATGTTTTGTTTATTTCTCTGTGTGTTGATTGGTGGGTAAAAACAGGTCTATCAAATCAAATCAAATCTAATTTATTCATATAGCCCTTCGTACATAAGCTGATATCTCAAAGTGCTGTACAGAAACCCAGCCTAAAACCCCAAACAGCAAGCAATGCAGGTGTAGAAGCACGGTGGCTAGGAAAAACTCCCTAGAAAGACCAAAACCTAGGAAGAAACCTAGAGAGGAACCAGGCTATGTGGGGTGGCCAGTCTTCTTCTGGCTGTGCCGGGTGGAGATTATAACAGAACATGGCCAAGATGTTCAAATGTTCATAAATGACCAGCATGGTCCAATAATAATAAGGCAGAACAGTTGAAACTGGAGCAGCAGCACGGCCAGGTGGACTGGGGACAGCAAGGAGTCATCATGTCAGGTAGTCCTGAGGCATGGTCCTAGGGCTCAGGTCCTCCGAGAGAGAGAAAGAAAGAGAGAAAGAGAGAATTAGAGAGAGCAAACTTAAATTCACATAGGACACCGAATAGGACAGGAGAAATACTCCAGATATAACAAACTGACCCTAGCCCCCCGACACATAAACTACTGCAGCATAAATACTGGAGGCTGAGACAGGAGGGGTCAGGAGACACTGTGTCTATGTAGCCTACTGTAGTCTACACTACTTTACTGATGGGTAAAACAGGTCTATGTAGCCTACTGTAGTCTACACTACTTTACTAATGGGTAAAACAGGTCTATGTAGCCTACTGTAGTCTACACTATTTTATTAATGGGTAAAACAGGTCTATGTAGCCTACTGTAGTCTACACTACTTTATTAATGGGTAAAACAGGTCTATGTAGCCTACTGTAGTCTACACTACTTTATTAATGGGTAAAACAGGTCTATGTAGCCTACTGTAGTCTACACTACTTTATTAATGGGAAAAAACAGGTCTATGTAGCCTACTGTAGTCTACACTACTTTATTAATGGGTAAAACAGGTCTATGTAGCCTACTGTAGTCTACACTACTTTATTAATGGGTAAAACAGGTCTATGTAGCCTACTGTAGTCTACACTACTTTATTAATGGGTAAAACAGGTCTATGTAGTCTACTGTAGTCTACACTACTTTATTAACAACCCTAGCTCACGAATTGGCTGAAAACTCTGGGGTCGATATTTCTCTAACAAATTGGTTTGACAGTGTTTGGGAAATGGAAACATGTCATTATCACTGTGTTGTGGGCAACCGTCACCTGTATGAGTGTTTTGGTTCTGTGTGGGGTTCTGTGTGGGGTTCTGTGTGGGGTTTGTTTGGTACCTTGTGTGACAGTTTTGCTTATCAAGACTCTGGAGAGGTCGGTAGGGCAACAGATGGTGATGAGGTATGGACCGATTTCCAGCGCTGGTCTGTGTGATGACGAGTTCGAGCTTCAAGGGCCAGCAGAGGATTCCGTTTCTTTCAGCTATGAGGAGTCAGTGTTGGATGAGACTGTTATTTTTGAGGGATGAGACTGTATTGTTATGAAGCTATGAGGAGCCAGTGTTGGATGAGACTGTTATTTTGGAGGGATGAGACCGTATTGTTATGAAGCTATGAGTAGCCAGTGTTGGATGAGACTGTTATTTTGGAGGGATGAGACCGTATTGTTATGAAGCTATGAGTAGCCAGTGTTGGATGAGACTGTTATTTTGGAGGGATGAGACCGTATTGTTATGAAGCTATGAGTAGCCAGTGTTGGATGAGACTGTTATTTTGGAGGGATGAGACCGTATTGTTATGAAGCTATAAGGAGCCAGTGTTGGATGAGACTGTTATTTTGGAGGGATGAGACCGTATTGTTATGAAGCTATGAGGAGCCAGTGTTGGATGAGACTGTTATTTTGGAGGGATGAGACCGTATTGTTATGAAGCTATGAGGAGTCAGTGTTGGATGAGACTGTTATTTTGGAGGGATGAGACCGTATTGTTATGAAGCTATGAGGAGCCAGTGTTGGATGAGACTGTTATTTTGGAGGGATGAGACCGTTTGGAGGGATTGTTATGAAGCTATGAGGAGCCAGTGTTGGATGAGACTGTTATTTTGGAGGGATGAGACCGTATTGTTATGAAGCTATGAGGAGCCAGTGTTGGATGAGACTGTTATTTTGGAGGGATGAGACCGTATTGTTATGAAGCTATGAGGAGCCAGTGTTGGATGAGACTGTTATTTTGGAGGATGAGACCGTATTGTTATGAAGCTATGAGGAGCCAGTGTTGGATGAGACTGTTATTTTGGAGGGATGAGACCGTATTGTTATGAAGCTATGAGGAGCCAGTGTTGGATGAGACTGTTATTTTGGAGGGATGAGACCGTATTGTTATGAAGCTATGAGGAGCCAGTGTTGGATGAGACTGTTATTTTGGAGGGATGAGACCGTATTGTTATGAAGCTATGAGGAGCCAGTGTTGGATGAGACTGTTATTTTGGAGGGATGAGACCGTATTGTTATGAAGCTATGAGGAGCCAGTGTTGGATGAGACTGTTATTTTGGAGGGATGAGACCGTATTGTTATGAAGCTATGAGGAGCCAGTGTTGGATGAGACTGTTATTTTGGAGGGATGAGACCGTATTGTTATGAAGCTATGAGGAGTCAGTGTTGGATGAGACTGTTATTTTGGAGGGATGAGACCGTATTGTTATGAAGCTATGAGGAGCCAGTGTTGGATGAGACTGTTATTTTGGAGGGATGAGACCGTATTGTTATGAAGCTATGAGGAGCCAGTGTTGGATGAGACTGTTATTTTGGAGGGATGAGACCGTATTGTTATGAAGCTATGAGGAGCCAGTGTTGGATGAGACTGTTATTTTGGAGGGATGAGACCGTATTGTTATGAAGCTATGAGGAGCCAGTGTTGGATGAGACTGTTATTTTGGAGGGATGAGACCGTATTGTTATGAAGCTATGAGGAGCCAGTGTTGGATGAGACTGTTATTTTGGAGGGATGAGACCGTATTGTTATGAAGCTATGAGGAGCCAGTGTTGGATGAGACTGTTATTTTGGAGGGATGAGACCGTATTGTTATGAAGCTATGAGGAGCCAGTGTTGGATGAGACTGTTATTTTGGAGGGATGAGACCGTATTGTTATGAAGCTATGAGGAGCCAGTGTTGGATGAGACTGTTATTTTGGAGGGATGAGACCGTATTGTTATGAAGCTATGAGGAGCCAGTGTTGGATGAGACTGTTATTTTGGAGGGATGAGACCGTATTGTTATGAAGCTTGTAATACAAATCCTAATAGAAGTGTTACAATGGGATTTAGACCGATAACAGTCATGAATGAATATCTGATGTACATTATATTCCCTTGTATTAATTAGGATTATTTGTTATGTTTCCTTGTAGGATATTAGTTTCAGGATGTATCATCTAGTTATTTAAGGGTGGATTGATAAGGAAATGTGTTTTAATAAATGATTAGAATGTTACAGTCCTGAAACCATAGGTCTGATACCATGTGATTGTATGATACCATAGGTCTGATACCATGTGATTGTATGATACCATAGGTCTGATACCATGTGATTGTATGATACCATAGGTCTGATACCATGTGATTGTATGAAACCATAGGTCTGATACCATGTGATGGTATGAAATTAATTTGAATCATTAGATTATTATAACACATGTGTGTAAGTGTTAGACTCATTCGATGATTATATTATAATACTGGGTGTGGTTTTAGTCAGAATCAACGTTTGGGAACAATGTGTCTAGTGTTTTGATAACAGACTATCTGTCTGAGCCAGATCCGGGGAGACCTTGGCTGGGACACTGAGAACTTCCCAGTCCCAGGTCTCTCCCTATCTTATTGTTGTGTGAGGGACTCTCCCTATCTTATTGTTGTGTGAGGGTCTCTCCCTATCTTATTGTTGTGTGAGGGTCTCTCTCTATCTTATTGTTGTGTGAGGGTCTCTCCCTATCTTATTGTTGTGTGAGGGTCTCTCCCTATCTTATTGTTGTGTGAGGGTCTCTCCCTATCTTATTGTTGTGTGAGGGTCTCTCCCTATCTTATTGTTGTGTGAGGGTCTCTCTCTATCTTATTGTTGTGTGAGGGACTCTCCCTATCTTATTGTTGTGTGAGGGACTCTCCCTATCTTATTGTTGTGTGAGGGTCTCTCCCTATCTTATTGTTGTGTGAGGGACTCTCTCTATCTTATTGTTGTGTGAGGGTCTCTCCCTATCTTATTGTTGTGTGAGGGTCTCTCCCTATCTTATTGTTGTGTGAGGGTCTCTCTCTATCTTATTGTTGTGTGAGGGACTCTCTCTATCTTATTTTTGCGTGAGGGACTCTCCCTATCTTATTGTTGCGTGAGGGACTCTCCCTATCTTATTGTTGTGTGAGGGACTCTCCCTATCTTATTGTTGTGTGAGGGACTCTCTCTATCTTATTGTTGTGTGAGGGTCTCTCCCTATCTTATTGTTGTGTGAGGGTCTCTCTCTATCTTATTGTTGTGTGAGGGACTCTCTCTATCTTATTTTTGCGTGAGGGACTCTCCCTATCTTATTGTTGCGTGAGGGACTCTCCCTATCTTATTGTTGTGTGAGGGACTCTCCCTATCTTATTGTTGTGTGAGGGACTCTCTCTATCTTATTGTTGTGTGAGGGTCTCTCCCTATCTTATTGTTGTGTGAGGGACTGTCCCTATCTTATTGTTGTGTGAGGGACTCTCCCTATCTTATTGTTGTGTGAGGGACTCTCTCTATCTTATTGTTGTGTGAGGGTCTCTCACCTATCTTATTGTTGTGTGAGGGACTCTCTCTATCTTATTGTTGTGTGAGGGTCTCTCCCTATCTTATTGTTGTGTGAGGGACTCTCCCTATCTTATTGTTGTGTGAGGGACTCTCTCTATCTTATTGTTGTGTGAGGGACTCTCCCTATCTTATTGTTGTGTGAGGGTCTCTCCCTCTCTCCCTATCTTATTGTTGTGTGAGGGTCTCTCCCTCTCTCTCTATCTTATTGTTGTGTGAGGGACTCTCTCTATCTTATTGTTGTGTGAGGGACTCTCCATATCTTATTGTTGTGTGAGGGTCTCTCCCTATCTTATTGTTGTGTGAGGGTCTCTCCCTCTCTCTATATCTTATTGTTGTGTGAGGGTCTCTCCCTCTCTCTCTATCTTATTGTTGTGTGAGGGTCTCTCCCTCTCTCTCTATCTTATTGTTGTGTGAGGGACTCTCCCTATCTTATTGTTGTGTGAGGGTCTCTCCCTCTCTCTCTATCTTATTGTTGTGTGAGGGACTCTCCCTATCTTATTGTTGTGTGAGGGTCTCTCCCTCTCTCCCTATCTTATTGTTGTGTGAGGGACTCTCCCTCTCTCCCTATCTTATTGTTGTGTGAGGGTCTCTCTCTATCTTATTGTTGTGTGAGGGACTCTCCCTATCTTATTGTTGTGTGAGGGTCTCTCCCTCTCTCCCTATCTTATTGTTGTGTGAGGGTCTCTCCCTCTCTCTCTATCTTATTGTTGTGTGAGGGTCTCTCCCTATCTTATTGTTGTGTGAGGGACTCTCCCTATCTTATTGTTGTGTGAGGGTCTCTCCCTCTCTCCCTATCTTATTGTTGTGTGAGGGACTCTCCCTATCTTATTGTTGTGTGAAGGTCTCTCCCTCTCTCTCTATCTTATTGTTGTGTGAGGGTCTCTCCCTCTCTCTCTATCTTATTGTTGTGTGAGGGTCTCTCCCTCTCTCTCTATCTTATTGTTGTGTGAGGGTCTCTCCCTCTCTCCCTATCTTATTGTTGTGTGAGGGTCTCTCTCTATCTTATTGTTGTGTGAGGGACTCTCTCTATCTTATTGTTGTGTGAGGGTCTCTCCCTCTCTCCCTATCTCATTGTTGTGTGAGGGTCTCTCCCTCTCTCTCTATCTTATTGTTGTGTGAGGGTCTCTCCCTCTCTCCCTATCTTATTGTTGTGTGAGGGTCTCTCTCTATCTTATTGTTGCGTGAGGGACTCTCCCTATCTTATTGTTGTGTGAGGGTCTCTCCCTATCTTATTGTTGTGTGAGGGTCTCTCCCTATCTTATTGTTGTGTGAGGGTCTCTCCCTCTCTCCCTATCTTATTGTTGTGTGAGGGTCTCTCCCTATCTTATTGTTGTGTGAGGGTCTCTCCCTATCTTATTGTTGTGTGAGGGTCTCTCCCTATCTTATTGTTGTGTGAGGGTCTCTCCCTCTCTCCCTATCTTATTGTTGTGTGAGGGTCTCTCCCTATCTTATTGTTGTGTGAGGGTCTCTCCCTATCTTATTGTTGTGTGAGGGACTGTCCCTATCTTATTGTTGTGTGAGGGACTCTCTCTATCTTATTGTTGTGTGAGGGACTCTCCCTATCTTATTGTTGTGTGAGGGTCTCTCCCTATCTTATTGTTGTGTGAGGGACTCTCCCTATCTTATTGTTGTGTGAGGGTCTCTCCCTCTCTCTCTATCTTATTGTTGTGTGAGGGTCTCTCCCTCTCTCCCTATCTTATTGTTGTGTGAGGGACTCTCCCTATCTTATTGTTGTGTGAGGGTCTCTCCCTCTCTCCCTATCTTATTGTTGTGTGAGGGTCTCTCCCTCTCTCCTATCTTATTGTTGTGTGAGGGTCTCTCCCTATCTTATTGTTGTGTGAGGGACTCTCCCTATCTTATTGTTGTGTGAGGGTCTCTCCCTCTCTCTCTATCTTATTGTTGTGTGAGGGTCTCTCCCTCTCTCTCTATCTTAGTGTTGTGTGAGGGTCTCTCCCTATCTTATTGTTGTGTGAGGGTCTCTCCCTCTCTCCCTATCTTATTGTTGTGTGAGGGTCTCTCCCTCTCTCTCTATCGTATTGTTGTGTGAGGGTCTCTCCCTCTCTCTCTATCTTATTGTTGTGTGAGGGTCTCTCCCTATCTTATTGTTGTGTGAGGGACTCTCTCTATCTTATTGTTGTGTGAGGGACTCTCTCTATCTTATTGTTGTGTGAGGGACTCTCTCTATCTTATTGTTGTGTGAGGGTCTCTCTCTATCTTATTGTTGTGTGAGGGTCTCTCCCTCTCTCTCTATCTTATTGTTGTGTGAGGGTCTCTCCTCTCTCTCTATCTTATTGTTGTGTGAGGGTCTCTCCCTATCTTATTGTTGTGTGAGGGTCTCTCCCTATCTTATTGTTGTGTGAGGGTCTCTCCCTCTCTCTCTTATTGTTGTGTGAGGGTCTCTCCCTCTCTCCCTATCTTATTGTTGTGTGAGGGTCTCTCCCTCTCTCTCTATCTTATTGTTTTGTGAGGGTCTCTCCCTCTCTACCTTTCTTATTGTTGTGTGAGGGTCTCTCCCTATCTTATTGTTGTGTGAGGGTCTCTCCCTCTCTCCCTATCTTATTGTTGTGTGAGGGTCTCTCCCTATCTTATTGTTGTGTGAGGGACTGTCCCTATCTTATTGTTGTGTGAGGGACTCTCTCTATCTTATTGTTGTGTGAGGGACTCTCCCTATCTTATTGTTGTGTGAGGGTCTCTCCCTATCTTATTGTTGTGTGAGGGACTCTCCCTATCTTATTGTTGTGTGAGGGTCTCTCCCTCTCTCCCTATCTTATTGTTGTGTGAGGGTCTCTCCCTCTCTCCCTATCTTATTGTTGTGTGAGGGACTCTCCCTATCTTATTGTTGTGTGAGGGTCTCTCCCTCTCTCCCTATCTTATTGTTGTGTGAGGGTCTCTCCCTCTCTCCCTATCTTATTGTTGTGTGAGGGTCTCTCCCTATCTTATTGTTGTGTGAGGGACTCTCCCTATCTTATTGTTGTGTGAGGGTCTCTCCCTCTCTCTCTATCTTATTGTTGTGTGAGGGTCTCTCCCTCTCTCTCTATCTTATTGTTGTGTGAGGGTCTCTCCCTCTCTCTCTATCTTATTGTTGTGTGAGGGTCTCTCCCTCTATCTTATTGTTGTGTGAGGGTCTCTCCCTATCTTATTGTTGTGTGAGGGTCTCTCTCTATCTTATTGTTGTGTGAGGGTCTCTCCCTCTCTCTCTATCGTATTGTTGTGTGAGGGTCTCTCCCTCTCTCTCTATCTTATTGTTGTGTGAGGGTCTCTCCCTATCTTATTGTTGTGTGAGGGACTCTCTCTATCTTATTGTTGTGTGAGGGACTCTCTCTATCTTATTGTTGTGTGAGGGACTCTCTCTATCTTATTGTTGTGTGAGGGTCTCTCTCTATCTTATTGTTGTGTGAGGGTCTCTCCCTCTCTCTCTATCTTATTGTTGTGTGAGGGTCTCTCCCTCTCTCTCTATCTTATTGTTGTGTGAGGGTCTCTCCCTATCTTATTGTTGTGTGAGGGTCTCTCCCTATCTTATTGTTGTGTGAGGGTCTCTCCCTCTCTCTCTATCTTATTGTTGTGTGAGGGTCTCTCCCTCTCTCCCTATCTTATTGTTGTGTGAGGGTCTCTCCCTCTCTCTCTATCTTATTGTTTTGTGAGGGTCTCTCCCTCTCTACCTTTCTTATTGTTGTGTGAGGGTCTCTCCCTCTCTCTCTATCTTATTGTTGTGTGAGGGTCTCTCCCTCTCTCCCTATCTTATTGTTGTGTGAGGGTCTCTCCCTCTCTCTCTATCTTATTGTTGTGTGAGGGTCTCTCCCTCTCTACCTTTCTTATTGTTGTGTGAGGGTCTCTCCCTCTCTCTCTATCTTATTGTTGTGTGAGGGTCACCCTTTATTTAATTAAAATCTTTAGTACAGACCTTTTACATTTACATTTAAGTCATTTAGCAGACGCTCTTATCCAGAGCGACTTACAAATTGGTGCATTCACCTTATGACCTCCAGTGGAACAGTAGTGCATCTAAATCTTTTCAGGGGGAGGGGGGGTGAGAGGGATTACTTTATCCTATCCTAGGTATTCCTTAAAGAGGTGGGGTTTCAGGTGTCTCCGGAAGGTGGTGATTGACTCCGCTGTCCTGGCGTCGTGAGGGAGTTTGTTCCACCATTGGGGGGCCAGAGCAGCGAACAGTTTTGACTGGGCTGAGCGGGAACTGTACTTCCTCAGTGGTAGGGAGGCGAGCAGGCCAGAGGTGGATGAACGCAGTGCCCTTGTTTGGGTGTAGGGCCTTTTAAACATGTTATAATTAGTTAAACAATTTTACTATGCAATATTTAACCAAGCCAGAATGTTTTTATACACGGTTCTCCTACCGTGAGAACTGAGTCCGAGCAATGGACAAGACATAATGGACTGTAAAGGACACTGGCAGCTCAGGTGAGAGGCATTATCAAGGGCCATCCACTTTGAACATGTGCCATTGGAAGGACGAACTGAAAATCTGAAGAAGAACATCAAGACGCGCCAGAAGGAGGAGTGCCTGGTCAGCCCTGTTTATTTGGGTTGTGGAGTTCTGCACACTGCGAAATGTAAAGTAAGTGAGACTAAGAATGCATTGAGATACCGATCTGTCATTACTATGCCACTCCCGACAGTGTAAGGCAGGGATAAACTGGGGCTGTAATGATAAAAAGTTAATACTGGTAAAAAACTGTCTATATTTGATCCCGTTTGTAAATTGACATTCTAACTGTAAGGGTGTACTAAGTTGAGGGACTTGAATTTGAGTGATAGACTTAAAGTGGACCACTGAAGACTGTCATTCTAAATGTGGGTTGTATGACATTTATAGTCGGGGTTATATAAGAAATTGTGCAGCAAAGCCAGTGAGACTATTCTTGCCATGACATTACTGGGGCGGCAGCGTAGCCTAGTGGTTAGAGCGTTGGACTAGTAACCGGAAGGTTGCAAGTTCAAAACCCCGAGCTGACGAGATACAAATCTGTCGTTCTGCCCCTGAACAGGCAGTTAATTAACCCACTGTTCCTAGGCCGTCATTGAAAATAAGAATTTGTTCTTAACTGACTTGCCTAGTTAAATGAAGGTAAAAATAAAATAAATACAAATTACTGACCCTTGAAGGAGACGCCTCAGAACCCTGTTTACCTGATGTATTTCCTGTCTGATGAAGACGATGATAATCCATAACACCGAGGTAAAAACATTGAGTTAATAGTCCAGCCTGTCCATAGGCTCACGGTGGGGGTTATGTGAATGGTGCTCCCAAGGTGGAGTTAAGGGCCTACCGTCATGGTGACTCATGTCCATAGGCTCACGGTGGGGGTTATGTGAATGGTGCTCCCAAGGTGGAGTTAATGGCCTACCGTCATGGTGACTCATGCCCATAGGCTCACGGTGGGGGTTATGTGAATGGTGCTCCCAAGGTGGAGTTAAGGGCCTACCGTCATGGTGACTCATGTCCATAGGCTCACGGTGGGGGTTATGTGAATGGTGCTCCCAAGGTGGAGTTAAGGGCCTACCGTCGTGGCAATATGTGTCTCAACAGAGCTATTGAGTTACATACTTTATCACCACACACAAGTCAATAGCTCTCCCATCAGTCAGTACTGGTGATGTTTGAATTCATATGTTCCTTTCCCCCTTCTGACATGAGAGAACCGGACAGGTGAAAGTAATGTCCAGGTAGGAAGCCACCATGTTACTTTGACCTCTATTGTGTTTTCAGATGACTCCAGATAAAGGAGAGGAGATGAGGAGAGGAGGCCACCATGTTACTTTGACCTCTAATGTGTTCTCAGATGAGTCCAGATAAAGGAGAGGAGATAAAGAGAGGAGGCCACCATGTTACTTTGACCTCTATTGTGTTCTCAGATGAGTCCAGATGAAGGAGAGGAGATAAGTAGAGGAGGCCACCATGTTACTTTGACCTCTATTGTGTTTTCAGATAAAGGAGAGGAAGCCACCATGTTACTTTGACCTGTCTTGTGTTTTCAGATAAAGGAGAGGAGGCCACCATGTTACTTTGACCTGTCTTGTGTTTTCAGATAAAGGAGAGGAGGCCACTTTAGACTGTTGAAATGCACCCAGTGTCCTGGTCTCTCAGTATCATACAGTAGTAACAACATAGAATGATTAGTGTCCTGTTCTCTCAGTATCATACAGTAGTAACAACATAATGATTAGTGTCCTGTTCTCTCAGTATCATACAGTAGTAACAACAGAATGATTAGTGTCCTGTTCTCTCAGTATCATACAGTAGTAACAACAGAATGATTAGTGTCCTGTTCTCTCAGTATCATACAGTAGTAACAACAGAATGATTAGTGTCCTGTTCTCTCAGCATCATACAGTAGTAACAACAGACTAAGTAGTGTCCTGTTCTCTCAGTATCATACAGTAGTAACAACATAATGATTAGTGTCCTGTTCTCTCAGTATCATACAGTAGTAACAACAGAATGATTAGTGTCCTGTTCTCTCAGTATCATACAGTAGTAACAACATAGAATGATTAGTGTCCTGTTCTCTCAGCATCATACAGTAGTAACAACATAATGATTAGTGTCCTGTTCTCTCAGTATCTTACAGTAGTAACAATATATATTGATTGGTGTCCTGTTCTCTCAGTATCATACAGTAGTAACAACAGAATGATTAGTGTCCTGTTCTCTCAGTATCATACAGTAGTAACAACAGAATGATTGGTGTCCTGTTCTCTCAGTATCATACAGTAGTAATATAATGATTAGTGTCCTGTTCTCTCAGTATCATACAGTAGTAACAACAGAATGATTAGTGTCCTGTTCTCTCAGTATCTTACAGTAGTAACAACAGACTAAGTAGTGTCCTGTTCTCTCAGTATCATACAGTAGTAACAACATAATGATTAGTGTCCTGTTCTCTCAGTATCTTACAGTAGTAACAACAGAATGATTAGTGTCCTGTTCTCTCAGTATCATACAGTAGTAACAACAGAATGATTAGTGTCCTGTTCTCTCAGTATCATACAGTAGTAACAACATAATGATTAGTGTCCTGTTCTCTCAGTATCATACAGTAGTAACAACAGAATGATTAGTGTCCTGTTCTCTCAGTATCATACAGTAGTAACAATATATATTGATTGGTGTCCTGTTCTCTCAGTATCATACAGTAGTAACAACAGAATGATTAGTGTCCTGTTCTCTCAGTATCATACAGTAGTAACAACAGAATGATTAGTGTCCTGTTCTCTCAGTATCATACAGTAGTAACAACATATAATGATTAGTGTCCTGTTCTCTCAGTATCATACAGTAGTAACAACAGAATGATTAGTGTCCTGTTCTCTCAGTATCATACAGTAGTAACAACAGAATGATTAGTGTCCTGTTCTCTCAGTATCATACAGTAGTAACAACAGAATGATGAGTGTCCTGTTCTCTCAGTATCTTACAGTAGTAACAACATAATGATTAGTGTCTGATCAAAAATTGTACCATAGAATGATGTGTCAATATTAAATCAATATTAATACATATTGTGATCAATATTAAAACATTTCCACCTCTCTTCTTCCATCTATTACTGTACTGTCATATTGTGATCAATATTAAAACATTTCCACCTCTCTTCTTCCATCTATTACTGTACTGTCATATTGTGATCAGTATTAAAACATTTCCACCTCTCTTCTTCCATCTATTACTGTACTGTCATATTGTGATCAGTATTAAAACATTTCCACCTCTCTTCTTCCATCTATTACTGTACTGTCATAGTGTGATCAATATTAAAACATTTCCACCTCTCTTCTTCCATCTATTACTGTACTGTCATATTGTGATCAATATTAAAACATTTCCACCTCTCTTCTTCCATCTATTACTGTACTGTCATATTGTGATCAATATTAAAACATTTCCACCTCTCTTCTTCCATCTATTACTGTACTGTCATATTGTGATCAGTATTAAAACATTTCCACCTCTCTTCTTCCATCTATTACTGTACTGTCATATTGTGATCAATATTAAAACATTTCCACCTCTCTTCTTCCATCTATTACTGTACTGTCATATTGTGATCAATATTAAAACATTTCCACCTCTCTTCTTCCATCTATTACTGTACTGTCATATTGTGATCAATTGTCACGGTCGTCCTCCTCTTCATCTGAAGAGGTAGAGGCGATAAGGATCGGAGGACCAAAATGCGGCGTGTTCATCATTAATTTTATTAAAGAAAACACTGAACACTGAAACACTATACAAAAACAATAAACTAAATAACAACCGTGAAGCTAATGCGAACTGTGCTGAAACAAGCCATCAACATAGACAATCACCCACAAACAAACAGTCTAACCCAGGCTACCTAAGTATGATTCTCAATCAGAGACAACTAATGACACCTGCCTCTGATTGAGAACCATACTAGGCCGAAAACATAGAAATCCCCACATCATAGAAAATCAAACATAGACTGCCCACTCCAACTCACGCCTGACCATACTAAATAATGAATACAAAACAAAAGGAAATAAAGGTCAGAACGTGACATCAATATTAAAACATTTCCACATATCTTCTTCCATCTATTACTGTACTGTCATATTGTGATCAGTATTAAAACATTTCCACCTCTCTTCTTCCATCTATTACTGTACTGTCATATTGTGATCAATATTAAAACATTTCCACCTCTCTTCTTCCATCTATTACTGTACTGTCATATTGTGATCAGTATTAAAACATTTCCACCTCTCTTCTTCCATCTATTACTGTACTGTCATATTGTGATCAATATTAAAACATTTCCACCTCTCTTCTTCCATCTATTACTGTACTGTCATATTGTGATCAGTATTAAAACATTTCCACCTCTCTTCTTCCATCTATTACTGTACTGTCATATTGTGATCAATATTAAAACATTTCCACCTCTCTTCTTCCATCTATTACTGTACTGTCATATTGTGATCAATATTAAAACATTTCCACCTCTCTTCTTCCATCTATTACTGTACTGTCATATTGTGATCAGTATTAAAACATTTCCACCTCTCTTCTTCCATCTATTACTGTACTGTCATATTGTGATCAATATTAAAACATTTCCACCTCTCTTCTTCCATCTATTACTGTACTGTCATATTGTGATCAGTATTAAAACATTTCCACCTCTCTTCTTCCATCTATTACTGTACTGTCATATTGTGATCAATATTAAAACATTTCCACCTCTCTTCTTCCATCTGGTTGATGATCCTTTATTAGTCACATCTTTTCATTCAGTTGAATTGAGTTTATACACACACATATATATACATAAACTACATTGTTGTGTCGTCTCAAGAAATAAACAAATAAACATTCTACAATATTTACAAACAACAAGAAGCCCAATAACAACAAGATCAATGATTTCTAAACGAGAAAGTTTTTACATTTTATTAATGAATGAACCCAGTTTCTACAACACAGTGTGGTGATTCATTCTATTAATGAAACCAGTTTCTACAACACAGTGTGGTGATTCATTAGAGAGTAATAGGATACGGCGCCTGTCAAATTTGATTGATTGCTGACCTTATGACCTGATGACATGTACAGAATATGTGCCCCGCCCCGCCCCCCTGTTCGTGTGGTCATGTGTTGAGGGGTGTTTGAACTTTTGGGGCCCATGCCCCCCCTACACCCCCCAGTTTTATCTCCCTTATGGTTGTTATCTATGAAGCAGGAATGTCTGGGGCTATTGTCCATTTCAGGCTTTAAACAACAATTAAACAGCCATCTAAATAATGTTTCTCAGCCTAGTTTCCTATTGAGTTCTCTTTATATGTACAGGCACAGAGCTTCCAGATGGCTCCAGCCTAAGGATTTGCAGGGCCTGTACACCTGGGGAGATTAGAACCCCAAAGAAAAGATCCTAAAGGTAATTTCAGATTCAGGTTTATCATGACAGCCGCTTTATGAAAGGCCTTTACTTATGGCTAAACAGCTTCTACACAGCTTATTAATTAATGCTGTGGGATGAAATTAGGTGTTTCTAGGAGGTCTTAAACAGATCTACAGTGAAACAAACATGTACACTCTACACACATATTTATTGACTTTTAAAAAGACCACAGTAACAGGACAGAATTTGTGCAAATGCGACGAAATCGGCTAGTAGATATTAAATGTACAACAGTAGTATTCGGTAACAAGCAATACGTGTTAAACATGTGGCACAGGCAATCATGACAGGCTCTTTATGAAAGGCCTTTAACTATGGCTAAACAGTTTTCTACACATCTTATTCATTAATGATGTGGGCATACCCAGGATTTACAGGCAGGACGTTTGATCTACACAGGGAGGGAAAACTTACGGAGTTATGATGGAGCGGGCAAGCGTCTTTGAGTTGGTGAATTCGAAACGAATAATGGTCTTGTAGCTCCCTTCAGTAACCACGAGCACAACCGTTCCATGATTTTAACTGGCGGCTTTATTCTGTAGTTTCAGTGAGAATTATCCCCTTCAGTGAGAACTATAAAGTAAATTAAAAATACAGTTAAGCACACTCTTACAACATTATCTTAGGAGTGACTTATTAGCTTGGTATAACTCTGAAGTGCTTACATACATAACAGTTTAACCGGCGTTATAACGGGTTCAGATTAAACACATGAATAAAGGAAAAAATACCTCATTGGCTGCTTATTACAGAAGGGAGGAAATCAAACTTCACACTTATTATTCCTGGCATGAATTCACACTTCATCCTAACATACACTCTTCAACAGCAGGATTGCCTTCCCTACAAAAGTGTGTTGCTACAATAAGGATCCCCAGTTACAACAGTATTAGCTACGTAGTTCCGCTTGTATTATCATTTTCCCCGCACAGCGGACACATAAACAATACAAACAAAAGACAACGACATAACCTGTAAGTCTAACTGTCAGTTACAGGTCGGGGCTAACAGGACCCTTTATCTGTAAGAAATAGTAAACATTTTGGAATTATAACATGTGTTAAAATGTAGGTACTAAATATTTTGAATTTAATCACTGGTTTTAAAAATGCATCTCACGCTTTAACGATAGGGGAAGAGGTCATTTCATATTTCGTTTTAGGGGGGGGGTTATTAACTTTATGGAAAACAATATTCACACAAACAACACCGCTTAGAGCAGCTTGGAGATTATTAGCCATGTAAACGGGGAGCAAAAGAGCGGATTTAACCAACTCTGTACAAACCGGCGCTCCAGGGACAAGGTATGGGACCATTATACAGTTTTGTTATTAGTTATCAGCCTTTTTATTAGTTATAGATCTGTTGATAGCCTATGTTAAAACAAGGACAAATAATGTTTTTTCAGACTGCCCGGAGACAGACCCAGCAGAATCTGGAACGCTAGAGGGAAAAAGTCACACACCCCCGGTTTCGGCGATTCGTCACAACAAGCGCCAAAAAAGCCGAGGTATTTTAACTATGTACTGTTAATATATATTATTATAACGGAAAGGTATTTGACATTTGTATGTAGCTAACATATATATTTTTATATCTAATAACGTAATTATGTATATATTATTTTCATTCAGACTCCGCACCGGCGAAAACGGCACAGACGACCACATAAATCTAGAGCTGGGGGATTCCGGCGCCCGAGCATTCGAATGAAACACCCGAGAGACCTGTTTTTAATGACATGTCAGATGTTGATGACCAGCTATTCTGTGATGCGGCCAACCTTATAGACCCAGTCAATTCTACGGCCTCAATACCTGCAGACGAACAAGAAAGGTTTTTCACATTATTTTCCAGGGCTTTGAAATCGAGGAATGTTTTGCTATACAAACGACTGGGGGATTTAATTGAGAGACAGTACAGAGACGATATGTTATTCTGGCATAGAACAATTCCACGCATGTTAAACAGCAACCCCATTAAAAAACGCAAATACAGACGCTAAAATCATACATGTAACACCAACCATTACAGAAAGAAAAAAAAACGAACACTCTTAATTATACAAAAATGGCAGAATAACATATCGTCTCTGTACTGTCTCTCAATTAAATCCCCAGGTCGTTTGTATAGCAAAACATTCCTCGATTTCAAAGCCCTGGAAAATAATGTGAAAAACCTTTCTTGTTCGTCTGCAGGTATTGAGGCCGTAGAATTGACTGGGTCTATAAGGTTGGCCGCATCACAGAATAGCTGGTCATCAACATCTGACATGTCATTAAAAACAGGTCTCTTGGGTGTTTCATTCGGAATGCTCGGGGCGCCGGAATCCCCCAGCTCTAGATGTATGTGGTCGTCTGTGCCGTTTTTCGCCGGAGTCTGAATGAAAATAATACATACATAATTACGTTATTAGATATAAAAATATATATGTTAGCTACATACAAATGTCAAATACCTTTCCGTTATAATAATATATATTAACAGTACATAGTTAAAATACCTCGGCTTTTTTGGCGCTTGTTGTGACGAATCGCCGAAACCGGGGGTGTGTGACTTTTTCCCTCTAGCGTTCCCGATTCTGCTGGGCCTGTCTCCGGACAGTCTGAAAAAACATTATTTGTCCTTGTTTTAACATAGGCTGTCAACAGATCTATAACTAATAAAAAGACTTATAACTAATAACCAAACTGTATAATGGTCTCATACCGTGTCCCTGGAGCGATGGCTCGTGAAGCAGCAAGTTCCCGGCCCAACAGTAGTTTTCGGGTGGGCTTGATTCCGAGCAATGTACTTGGGCAACCACGGCTCTTTGCCTGTTGCAGTCTGTAATATTTCGGGCGGGGTCGATGTTCCCTGGATTCGCGGTGAGTTTGAAAAATCGCTCCTACAGAACGGTAGAATTGCATCAAAGTCCTGCGTGTCAGATGTCCATAACGCCTATAACCATAACCTTTATCATTCCTGGCTGTATGTTGGCTGTAAATACATAAAATAGTTTTTAAATAGTACAAACTATTTTTAAAATGTTTATATATAAATATTCTTGGGTATGTGTTTAATTATAAGGACTTACAACGAAAAAAGGCCGTTGGTGATTGTCTGCCAGACTTTTGCTCCTGCGAACCCCCCTCATGTTCCAGATCCGGTAAATCGCGTAAAAGCTGCGTAAATGTCGGGGATCCTAGACACCATTAGACAATATTAACAGTTATACGCTATATCTACAATTTTTTAACCTATATTGGCCTTTTGGCCTGAAATACCCAAATAACTAGGGGTTAATATTCCAATAATATTCAAACAAATCTTAAAATATGTTTTTCATTTACTCACCTCCAGAAATATCCATTAGGAGAAATTCACTTATTCAGAATATTATTATTATTATTTTAATCTGTCCGTGCAGCTCAATATTCGGGCCTTTATGTTTGCGCTAAGGCAATGCTGACAGCGTTAAAAATAGTTCTGTCCCTAACTATCTAAAAGTACGGAATGAGTTTCTGTCCCTAACTATCTAAAAGTACGGAATGAGTTTTTGAGAGATGTATGCTACACCCCACCCCTGTATGTCTGTTTTAGAGCCCCCCAAAAGGCTTTGAATTCAAAGTACCGTTCTGTCTGCATTGGGTTTGCTAGAATCCCTGTGTGTTGATTAGATATCAGTGTTTAACCCGGGCTGTAGGCCTATATCTTGACAGGCCATATGACGGATAATGTAAACCTTGGTTTCAAACGATTCTCTACAGATAGAGCTCTGGGACCCCTGGTTGAACCCCCCCACCTTAGGATTTATGTAACACACACACAACCACACACACACACACACACATGCCTGTTGCTACGCCCCAAGACCACTCCCACACACACAAACACTCTGATTCTATTTTACTTCGCGACAGAGCTGGAAGACGTTGTTAAATAGGCTTTTCCCATAGTTAAAGGGTGAGATACCGTTTTTAAAATTCCTTTTATTGAATTCCAAAATATTTCGTACAACCTTTAAGACATGTTTGAATTAAGTAACAAATTTGAATAATATTTAAACATGCATCACACGTGTTTTATGTAAAAATAAAAAATAAAACCTTGGAGGCCGGTCTTTGTACATTATTACAAACTTTAATAAAACGTAATGTTCATAACATACCCATGTAGGAATAGACTATAAAATAATACTGTATAGCCTGGTTGTTGTTATTAAATGGTGCTTTGTATCAGTCATTCTACTACTGTATAGCCTGGTTGTTGTTATTAAATGGGGCTTTGTATCAGTCATTCCTCTACTGTATAGCCTGGTTGTTGTTATTAAATGGTGCTTTGTATCAGTCATTCTACTACTGTATAGCCTGGTTGTTGTTATTAAATGGTGCTTTGTATCAGTCATTCTACTACTGTATAGCCTGGTTGTTGTTATTAAATGGTGCTTTGTATCAGTCCTTCTACTACTGTATAGCCTGGTTGTAGTTTTTAAATGGTGCTTTGTATCAGTCATTATTCTACTGTATAGCCTGGTTGTTAGTGTTGTTATTAAATGGTGCTTTGTATCAGTCATTCTACTACTGTATAGCCTGGTTGTTAGTGTTGTTATTAAATGGTGCTTTGTATCAGTCATTCTACTACTGTATAGCCTGGTTGTTGTTATTAAATGGTGCTTTGTATCAGTCATTCTACTACTGTATAGCCTGGTTGTTAGTGTTGTTATTAAATGGTGCTTTGTATCAGTCATTATTCTACTGTATAGCCTGGTTGTTGTTACTTTGTACTGTATACCCTGGTTGTTGTTATTAAATGGTGCTTTGTATCAGTCATTCTACTACTGTATAGCCTGGTTGTTGATATTTAATGGTGCTTTGTATCAGTCATTCTACTACTGTATACCCTGGTTGTTGTTATTAAATGGGGCTTTGTATCAGTCATTCTACTACTGTATAGCCTGGTTGTTGTTATTAAATGGTGCTTTGTATCAGTCATTCTACTACTGTATAGCCTGGTTGTTAGTGTTGTTATTAAATGGTGCTTTGTATCAGTCATTCCTCTACTGTATAGCCTGGCTATGAATCCACATAGCCTATTGTCTCGTCGGGTTGCGCTACATACCTCAATGTCAAAGCATTGGTACGGCCGCCATACAAGGCCTGTCTTGGCTCCAGAGGTTCTGGGATGTCAAAGCTGGAAAGGAATGCTTGAACATGAGGATCAGACTTTTTGAGGGCTGTCCATTCGTGCTCCCACAAAACAACCACTTTTAGACCGTAAGTAGCCTGTAACGAATCAACTTTGTCTTGAAACTCTCGGTACATTTCCCCAAAAGTATTTTGGGTTAGGACACATATGTTCTGGGGCACAAAGCAAGATTTGCAACCATGGAAGAAACAACCGTTGTACTCATACACGGTCTCAACCCCGTCAATCTTGGTGTAGCCATCTACATGGTAAGAGCCAAACGCCTTCTCCCCTCGATTCAAAGCATGTTGAATAAAAATGTCTTTATCCTGGGCCATATACTCTAGCCATTGAATGGACCCACTAGAGTAGGCCTTGAACTGGCGTCGGTAGTTGTCAGGCGAGGGGATCGCTATAGAGGATGTCGGCATATAGTGTGTACGGTATGTTTTCATGCATGCCGATGCAATCGTTGTACAACTCCAAGGGTCAATACCTGCATCTTTGATTACCTCTTCTCTGAATCTGAGGCATCCTTCACGAAGTATAACCACATCATTGTCACAGTATGATTCCATCTCTTTATGGAAATCAAAGGTGCCATGTCTTACTGTCTCATACCAAGTCATGAATCTCTCTCGCTCTTTGGGAGACATTTGATTTACAACGTGCTTTTACACCTGCATTGTTTGCTGTTTGGGGTTTTAGGCTGGGTTTCTGTACAGCACTTTGAGATATCAGCTGATGTACGAAGGGCTATATAAATACATTTGATTTGATTTGATTTGATCACACCCATACATTTCTGGGCTGGGATATGATCCTATATAGTGTAGATTCTCCTCAGATGTGAAGAAGTGGGGGAACCAGCCTTTCACAGAGTTTTCAAAACCCAAGGCCTCTGGCATTTGAGCCAATCTCATGGGTAAGAAGCTTAAACTGTCAATGTATCTCTGGTTGAAGGCGGGATCTACAAAACACAGGATTTTACTCCCTTGCGCTAGGACCCTCGGCGCTATGCCTTGCTTTATCAAGGGGTTCAGAAGAAGGTACGTGTCGTAGGCTCTAGCATTGTGCGCTATGAACATAAAGTTTCGGTACTGTGGTTTTCTAAAATGTTTTAGAAAGAGTAGTGCACAATTGGATCCTTCTGCAGACCACTTTTCCCCGTGAATGTCATGGTAGATACAAAAATAGGCAAATGATCCCCGATTGTTGATTTGTCTCAAAATCATAGAACACATATTTCTCTGAAGGTTCATCTTCAGCCAAGGGCTGAATATAACACTCGTGTGTCACTTCTTGAACCACTTCAGCATTTCTGCTTTTCAGACCCCTTTACAGATTGGACACTGTAGGATTCCACAAACATGTGGTTTAGGGCTATCTATTTTAAGGCTGTAATTGCAATGACATTTTGGGCATTTCTTGTTAATGGCACAAATGCTTACAGATTTACCGGCCTTAGGGTGCCATGTTTCAATTTTGTGTTTATCGTAACAGTAGGTCGAACGACATGTGCGATGGCAATCCTCACAAGGTGTCAAGTTTAGGGTCTGCATAGGGCACTCGGCATCCTGACATACCGAACAGTTATAACGGCACGAGTGCCCCCTTTCGGCTGTAGCCGGTATGGCAGGATCTACACACATAGGCTGCCCCTAGGAACGCCGTGACGTTTGTAACGGCATAGTAATGTTCGTTTTGCACATAAAAGTACAGAATCTGGGGGTGCGGTTGGGGGGTGTTTTGGAACTTCAAGAGAGCTGCATTAGCTCTACTGTGGTACAAAACCACAATCTTGATATTCAGAAGGTTTTCAAATTTGACAATGTCTGAGAATGCCACGCCTTCATGGATCCCGAGACCCACCGCCGTTTGGATCTCTCTAGCCTTTTGCAATGCCGTCAGATCAGTACATCCGGGTTAAGTAAATGCGATAGGCCTATTGCAAAACATAGCTTATTATCGGGATTGTGAACGTTTATGAGGTAGGCCCTTTTATTGCTTATGATTTCTGACTGCATTAGGCTATCAAGCTTCCTTCTCTGCCCCCGCCCCCTGTGGTTGACGTATTATTTGTACTACAAGCTCTAGGGTTCGATCGGCTATGATGGCTAAATTTGACTGAACAAGGCGTTCTACCAGCGCTGTAAATTGTTCAAGATCTGCTTCGCCATTGGGTAAAATAAGAGATACTGAATTATGCAGGCTATCTCCACATATTTCCAACTGTAAGACATCACGAGGTTCGCCATAATCTCTTGCTGTTTCTAACAGGTCATTCAGAGTGTCCATTATCATCATGTAAAATACAGCATAGTCAAGATTCTGATTCACACATAGGAAATTGAAAAACTGTCGAATCTCTGTATTGTTGAATTTATTCCTGTAAACAACCCTGACACGTCTATCATGAACATCTGCAGCCAGATTTATTAGATAATTGTCCAATTCCCCAAAAACATCTTGTGGCGTTTCAGACTCTACGGACCTAGGCGTTACGGGTTGTCTATCGTTGTCGGGGTTGTCGGGGCCGAAATTGTCTGACTCGCGTTCATACGATTAATTAAGGTTATGAGGGCTTCGGGAATCTGGGATAACATGTTTTCATACGATTAATCATTTCTAAGAGTTCGGTTGGAATCTGTGTTAATATGCTTTCATCTAACGTTCCTGACTCGTTCATATGTTTAATAACTTCTAGGAGTTCGGCTGGAATCTGGGATAAGAGGCTTTCAACTGTCTCCCCGTGTTGCGTTAGTTCTGCCATTTTTGGATAATTAAGGGTGTTCGTTTTTTTGGGGGGGTGGGGTCTTTCTGTAATGGTTGGTGTTACATGTATGATTTTAGCGTCTGTATTTGCGTTTTTTAATGGGGTTGCTGTTTAACATGCGTGGAATTGTTCTATGCCAGAATAACATATCGTCTCTGTACTGTCTCTCAATTAAATCCCCCAGTCGTTTGTATAGCAAAACATTCCTCGATTTCAAAGCCCTGGAAAATAATGTGAAAAACCTTTCTTGTTCGTCTGCAGGTATTGAGGCCGTAGAATTGACTGGGTCTATAAGGTTGGCCGCATCACAGAATAGCTGGTCATCAACATCTGACATGTCATTAAAAACAGGTCTCTCGGGTGTTTCATTCGGAATGCTCGGGGCGCCGGAATCCCCCAGCTCTAGATGTATGTTGCCGTCTGTGCCGTTTTTCGCCGGTGCGGAGTCTGAATGAAAATAATACATACATAATTACGTTATTAGATATAAAAATATATATGTTAGCTACATACAAATGTCAAATACCTTTCCGTTATAATAATATATATTAACAGTACATAGTTAAAATACCTCGGCTTTTTTGGCGCTTGTTGTGACGAATCGCCGAAACCGGGGGTGTGTGACTTTTCCCCTCTAGCGTTCCAGATTCTGCTGGGCCTGTCTCCGGACAGTCTGAAAAAACATTATTTGTCCTTGTTTTAACATAGGCTGTCAACAGATCTATAACTAATAAAAAGACTTATAACTAATAACCAAACTGTATAATGGTCTCATACCGTGTCCCTGGAGCGATGGCTCGTGAAGCAGCAAGTTCCCGGCCCAACAGTAGTTTTCGGGTGGGCTTGATTCCGAGCAATGTACTTGGGCAACCACGGCTCTTTGCCTGTTGCAGTCTGTAATATTTCGGGCGGGGGTCGATGTTCCCTGGATTCGCGGTGAGTTTGAAAAATCGCTCCTACAGAACGGTAGAATTGCATCAAAGTCCTGCGTGTCAGATGTCCATAACGCCTATAACCATAACCTTTACCATTCCAAGTCACCCGACGTGTCAGATGTCCATAACACCTATAACCATAACCTTTATCATTCCTGGCTGTATGTTGGCTGTAAATACATAAAATAGTTTTTAAATAGTACAAACTATTTTTAAAATGTTTATATATAAATATTCTTGGGTATGTGTTTAATTATAAGGACTTACAACGAAAAAAGGCCGTTGGTGATTGTCTGCCTTTTGCTCCTGCGAACCCCCCTCATGTTCCAGATCAGGTAAATCGCGTAAAAGCTGCGTAAATGTCGGGGATCCTAGACACCATTAGACAATATTAACAGTTATACGCTATATCTACAATTTTTTAACCTATATTGGCCTTTTGGCCTGAAATACCCAAATAACTAGGGGTTAATATTCCAATAATATTCAAACAAATCTTAAAATATGTTTTTCATTTACTGACCTCCAGAAATATCCATTATGCGAGATTCCCTTATTCAGAATATTATTATTATTATTATTTTAATCTGTCCGTGCAGCTCAATATTCGGGCCTTTATGTTTGCGCTAAAGCAATGCTGACAACGTTAAAAATAGTTCTGTCCCTAACTATCTAAAAGTACGGAATGAGTTTTTGAGAGATGTATGCTACACCCCACCCCTGTATGTCTGTTTTAGAGCCCCCCAAAAGGCTTTGAATTCAAAGTACCGTTCTGTCTGCATTGGGTTTGCTAGAATCCCTGTGTGTTGATTAGATATCAGTGTTTAACCCGGGCTGTAGGCCTATATCTTGACAGGCCATATGACGGATAATGTAAACCTTGGTTTCAAACGATTCTCTACAGATAGAGCTCTGGGACCCCTGGTTGAACCCCCCCACCTTAGGATTTATGTAACACACACACACAACCACACACACACACACACACGCCTGTTGCTACGCCCCAAGACCACTCCCACACACCCAAACACTCTGATTCTATTTTACTTCGCGACAGAGCTGGAAGACGTTGTTAAATAGGCTTTTCCCATAGTTAAAGGGTGAGATACCGTTTTAAAAAATTCCTTTTATTGAATTCCAAAATATTTCGTACAACCTTTAAGACATGTTTGAATTAAGTAACACATTTGAATAATATTTAAACATGCAGCACACGTGTTTTATGTAAAAATAAAAAACCTTGGATGCCGGTCTTTGTACATTATTACAAACTTTAATAAAACGTAATGTTCATAACATACCCATGCAGGAATAGACTATATAAAATTATACATGTTTTTTTCAGATCTTACAGTTGTCTGCGCCAGACCCTAGCGTGAGAGAAAAGAGCGCTGCCCCTTAGTTAAATGGGGGCTATACATTTTCAAAAATTAACACCTACATTTTAACACACGTTATAATTCAACATTTTTAAAACTATTTCTTACAGATATAGGGGTCCTGTTAGCCCTGAACATTATCCGTTTCCAATTCCCCATCGCAAAGTCTTTTCCGCGCTCCGTCGAAGCTCTGTCCACTTTCCTGCCAGGGAAAGATCCGCCTTCGAACTTGTTGTTGTTCCGGGGTATGTCTCAACGATAACCTCGGCCATCGCCGTAATTTTTCACGATTTTCGAAAAGACTGTCCAGCTTATTCATCAGGGTTCGGAAAATGTGGTAATCGCGCCATTTAAAACTGAACATTATTTGAAAAAAATGTACATCCTTGCATGCTTGGGAGGATACATATGGACTGACCGTTTTCGTAGCATTTGCCCTATCAAATTGTTCACATGATAAAATTGTCACTCTGGAGTCCGGGGTATACCCCATGGAAGTGACTCTCAGAGCCATTAGATCCTGGCGTCCACAGACTTGTTCTTCCAACGCATATCCTGGCAGCCTTGAAGCACTCAGGGCACTTTCCATTTGACACAAAGCTAGCCTTATTTTAAGCCATTCTCGCATCCTTAGCGCTGGAGAAAAAGGCTCGGGTTCTGCACGATAAAAGGGTTGGGACACGCTGTCTGTGAATATCTTAACCTCTTAGTCCGCCCCATCCCGCATGCGGTATCGTTACTACAGCCTCAAGCTCATTAGCATAACGCAACATTAGCGATTTTTAAAAATCGCAAATGAAACGAAATAAATATGCCTGTTCTCAAGCTTATCCTTTTCTTAACAATCCTGTCGTCTCAGATTTTCAAAATATGCTTTAGAACCAGAGAAAATCACTAATTTGTGTAAGAGTGGTGATAGCTAGCTTAGCGTTAGCATTAGCATTTAGCACGCAACATATTCACTAAAACCAGCCAAGGAATCAAATAAAATAATTTACCTTTGAAGAACTTCAGATGTTTCAATGAGGAGACTCTCAGTTACATAGCAGATGTCCAGTTTTTCCTGAAAGATTCTTGTGTAGGACACATCGTTCCCTTTTGTTACTATGCATATGGCTACCAAACTAACCGAAAATTCAGTCACCTACATGTCGAACTTTTTCCGAATTAACTCCATAATATTGACTGAAACATGGAAAACGTTGTTTGAATCAATCCTGAAGGTGGTTTGTCATATTTCTCTCCGTTGAAAGCACCGTCCTTGTAGCCTGGTTTGTTCTGAGATTTGAATGGAAAAATACACCTGACTTTTGCGCACCAATTGCCACCAGCCACCTAGCGGAACACCTGGTAAATGTAGTCTCTTATGGTCAATCTTCCAATGATATGCCTACAAATACGTCACAATGCTGCAGAGACCTTGGAAACAAGAGAAAGAGTCCGTTGATTCCTGTCGCATTCACAGCCATATAAGGCGATCATGGAAAACGTAGCCTCAGAAATCCTGTGCATTTCCTGGTCATCATACATCTTGGTTTTGCCCGAAACATTTGTTCTAAGGGACTCACAGTGAAAATCTTTGCATTTCTGGAAACGTAAGACTGTCTTCTTTCCAAAGCTATCAATTCCAAGCATATTCGAGCATCTTTTCGTGACAAAATATTGCGCTTAAAACAGGCACGTCTTTTTATCCAAAATGAAATACTGCCCCTATAGGACTAACAGGTTAACCGTAGATTCCTCCGGGTTGAATATGTACAAATATGGCCCTCGCTTGTACACAGAAATCCTTTAAAACATTCCCTCAAGCAAAATATCTTCCAGGCTTTTGGCGTTGGATTCATGACATGAGCTACAGAGCACTCCGATAATTCCCCTGGTAGACATATTTTAGATGTTTAATATTCAGGTCTTAAGAAAATGGCTTGTTCTGGACATTTATAAAGCCTAGGCCCCAGATACATAAGCCTGGACATTCCTGCTTCATAGATAACAACCATAAGGGAGATAAAAACTGGGTGTACGCTCCCAAAAGTTCAAACACTCAAACAACACCCTCCCCAGTTCAACCAGCCCCCTAGACATCAAACAACACCCTCCCCAGTTCAACCAGCCCCCCTAGACATCAAACAACACCCTCCCCAGTTCAACCAGCCCCCCTAGACATCAAACAACAGCCCTACTTCAAAGCATAACATAGAGCTATAAAATAACACACACCCTCTAACACGTGAACACAGGAACAGGGGGGACGGGCCGGAGGCCCATATTCAGACATGTACACATCATGACGTAAGGTCAGCAATCAATCATTTTGACACATGCCGTATCCTATCTCTCTCTGTTGTTATTAAATGGTGCTTTGTATCAGTCATTCTTCTACTGTATAGCCTGGTTGTTGATATTAAATGGTGCTTTGTATCAGTCATTCTACTACTGTATAGCCTGGTTGTTGTTATTAAATGGTGCTTTGTATCAGTCATTCTACTACTGTATAGCCTGGTTGTTGTTATTAAATGGTGCTTTGTATCAGTCCTTCTACTACTGTATAGCCTGGTTGTAGTTTTTAAATGGTGCTTTGTATCAGTCATTATTCTACTGTATAGCCTGGTTGTTAGTGTAGTTATTAAATGGTGCTTTGTATCAGTCATTCTACTACTGTATAGCCTGGTTGTTGTTATTAAATGGTGCTTTGTATCAGTCATTCTACTACTGTATAGCCTGGTTGTTGTTATTAAATGGTGCTTTGTATCAGTCATTCTACTACTGTATAGCCTGGTTGTTGATATTAAATGGTGCTTTGTATCAGTCATTCTACTACTGTATAGCCTGGTTGTTGTTATTAAATGGTGCTTTGTATCAGTCATTCTTCTACTGTATAGCCTGGTTGTTGTTATTAAATGGTGCTTTGTATCAGTCATTCTACTACTGTATAGCCTGGTTGTAGTTTTTAAATGGTGCTTTGTATCAGTCATTCTATTCTACTGTATAGCCTGGTTGTTAGTGTTGTTATTAAATGGTGCTTTGTATCAGTCATTCTACTACTGTATAGCCTGGTTGTTAGTGTTGTTATTAATGGTGCTTTGTATCAGTCATTCTACTACTGTATAGCCTGGTTGTTGTTATTAAATGGTGCTTTGTATCAGTCATTCTTCTACTGTATAGCCTGGTTGTTAGTGTTGTTATTAAATGGTGCTTTGTATCAGTCATTCTACTACTGTATAGCCTGGTTGTTAGTGTTGTTATTAAATGGTGCTTTGTATCAGTCATTTTTCTACTGTATAGCCTGGTTGTTGTTATTAAATGGTGCTTTGTATCAGTCCTTCTACTACTGTATAGCCTGGTTGTAGTTTTTAAATGGTGCTTTGTATCAGTCATTATTCTACTGTATAGCCTGGTTGTTAGTGTTGTTATTAAATGGTGCTTTGTATCAGTCATTCTACTACTGTATAGCCTGGTTGTTAGTGTTGTTATTAAATGGTGCTTTGTATCAGTCATTATACTACTGTATAGCCTGGTTGTTGTTATTAAATGGTGCTTTGTATCAGTCATTCTACTACTGTATAGCCTGGTTGTTAGTGTTGTTATTAAATGGTGCTTTGTATCAGTCATTCTACTACTGTATAGCCTGGTTGTTGTTATTAAATGGTGCTTTGTATCAGTCATTCTACTACTGTATAGCCTGGTTGTTAGTGTTGTTATTAAATGGTGCTTTGTATCAGTCATTCTACTACTGTATAGCCTGGTTGTTGATATTAAATGGTGCTTTTTATCAGTCATTCTACTACTGTATAGCCTGGTTGTTAGTGTTGTTATTAAATGGTGCTTTGTATCAGTCATTCTACTACTGTATAGCCTGGTTGTTGTTATTAAATGGTGCTTTGTATCAGTCATTCTACTACTGTATAGCCTGGTTGTTGTTATTAAATGGTGCTTTGTATCAGTCATTCTACTACTGTATAGCCTGGTTGTTGTTATTAAATGGTGCTTTGTATCAGTCATTCTACTACTGTATAGCCTGGTTGTTGTTTTTAAATGGTGCTTTGTATCAGTCATTCTTCTACTGTATAGCCTGGTTGTTAGTGTATTATTAAATGGTGCTTTGTATCAGTCATTCTACTACTGTATAGCCTGGTTGTTGTTATTAAATGGTGCTTTGTATCAGTCATTCTACTACTGTATAGCCTGGTTGTTAGTTATTAAATGGTGCTTTGTATCAGTCATTCTACTACTGTATAGCCTGGTTGTTGTTATTAAATGGTGCTTTGTATCAGTCATTCTACTACTGTATAGCCTGGTTGTTGTTATTAAATGGTGCTTTGTATCAGTCATTCTACTACTGTATAGCCTGGTTGTTGTTATTAAATGGTGCTTTGTATCAGTCATTCTACTACTGTATAGCCTGGTTGTTGTTATTAAATGGTGCTTTGTATCAGTCATTCTACTACTGTATAGCCTGGTTGTAGTTATTAAATGGTGCTTTGTATCAGTCATTCTACTACTGTATAGCCTGGTTGTTGATATTAAATGGTGCTTTGTATCAGTCATTCTACTACTGTATAGCCTGGTTGTTGTTATTAAATGGTGCTTTGTATCAGTCATTCTACTACTGTATAGCCTGGTTGTTGTTATTAAATGGTGCTTTGTATCAGTCATTCTACTACTGTATAGCCTGGTTGTTAGTGTTGTTATTAAATGGTGCTTTGTATCAGTCATTCTACTACTGTATAGCCTGGTTGTTGTTGTTATTAAATGGTGCTTTGTATCAGTCATTCTTCTACTGTATAGCCTGGTTGTTGTTATTAAATGGTGCTTTGTATCAGTCATTCTACTACTGTATAGCCTGGTTGTTGAGTTGTTGATTAAATGGTGCTTTGTATCAGTCATTCTACTACTGTATAGCCTGGTTGTTAGTTTGTTATTAAATGGTGCTTTGTATCAGTCATTCTACTACTGTATAGCCTGGTTGTTAGTGTTGTTATTAATGGTGCTTTGTATCAGTCATTCTACTACTGTATAGCCTGGTTGTTGTTATTAAATGGTGCTTTGTATCAGTCATTCTACTACTGTATAGCCTGGTTGTTAGTGTTGTTATTAAATGGTGCTTTGTATCAGTCATTCTACTACTGTATAGCCTGGTTGTTGTTATTAAATGGTGCTTTGTATCAGTCATTCTACTACTGTATAGCCTGGTTGTTGTTATTAAATGGTGCTTTGTATCAGTCATTCTACTACTGTATAGCCTGGTTGTTAGTGTTGTTATTAAATGGTGCTTTGTATCAGTCATTCTACTACTGTATAGCCTGGTTGTTGTTATTAAATGGTGCTTTGTATCAGTCATTCTTCTACTGTATAGCCTGGTTGTTAGTGTTGTTATTAAATGGTGCTTTGTATCAGTCATTCTACTACTGTATAGCCTGGTTGTTGTTATTAAATGGTGCTTTGTATCAGTCATTCTACTACTGTATAGCCTGGTTGTTGTTATTAAATGGTGCTTTGTATCAGTCATTCTACTACTGTATAGCCTGGTTGTTGTTATTAAATGGTGCTTTGTATCAGTCATTCTACTACTGTATAGCCTGGTTGTTGATATTAAATGGTGCTTTGTATCAGTCATTCTACTACTGTATAGCCTGGTTGTTGTTATTAAATGGTGCTTTGTATCAGTCATTCTACTACTGTATAGCCTGGTTGTTGATATTAAATGGTGCTTTGTATCAGTCATTCTACTACTGTATAGCCTGGTTGTTAGTGTTGTTATTAAATGGTGCTTTGTATCAGTCATTCTACTACTGTATAGCCTGGTTGTTGTTATTAAATGGTGCTTTGTATCAGTCATTCTTCTACTGTATAGCCTGGTTGTTAGTGTTGTTATTAAATGGTGCTTTGTATCAGTCATTCTACTACTGTATAGCCTGGTTGTTGTTATTAAATGGTGCTTTGTATCAGTCATTCTACTACTGTATAGCCTGGTTGTTAAATGGTGTTTGTATCAGTTATTAAATGTATAGCCTGGTTGTTGTTATTTGTATCAGTCATTCTACTACTGTATAGCCTGGTTGTTGTTATTAAATGGTGCTTTGTATCAGTCATTCTACTACTGTATAGCCTGGTTGTTGTTATTAAATGGTGCTTTGTATCAGTCATTCTTCTACTGTATAGCCTGGTTGTTAGTGTTGTTATTAAATGGTGCTTTGTATCAGTCATTCTACTACTGTATAGCCTGGTTGTTGTTATTAAATGGTGCTTTGTATCAGTCATTCTACTACTGTATAGCCTGGTTGTTGTTATTAAATGGTGCTTTGTATCAGTCATTCTACTACTGTATAGCCTGGTTGTTAGTGTTATTAAATGGTGCTTTGTATCAGTCATTCTACTACTGTATAGCCTGGTTGTTGTTATTAAATGGTGCTTTGTATCAGTCATTCTATTCTACTGTATAGCCTGGTTGTTAGTGTTTGTTAGTAAATGGTGCTTTGTATCAGTCATTCTACTACTGTATAGCCTGGTTGTTGATATTAAATGGTGCTTTGTATCAGTCATTCTACTACTGTATAGCCTGGTTGTTGTTATTAAATGGTGCTTTGTATCAGTCATTCTACTACTGTATAGCCTGGTTGTTGTTATTAAATGGTGCTTTGTATCAGTCATTCTACTACTGTATAGCCTGGTTGTTGATATTAAATGGTGCTTTGTATCAGTCATTCTACTACTGTATAGCCTGGTTGTTAGTGTTGTTATTAAATGGTGCTTTGTATCAGTCATTCTACTACTGTATAGCCTGGTTGTTGTTATTAAATGGTGCTTTGTATCAGTCATTCTACTACTGTATAGCCTGGTTGTTGTTATTAAATGGTGCTTTGTATCAGTCATTCTACTACTGTATAGCCTGGTTGTTGTTATTAAATGGTGCTTTGTATCAGTCATTCTACTACTGTATAGCCTGGTTGTTGTTATTAAATGGTGCTTTGTATCAGTCATTCTACTACTGTATAGCCTGGTTGTTAGTGTTGTTATTAAATGGTGCTTTGTATCAGTCATTCTACTACTGTATAGCCTGGTTGTTGTTATTAAATGGTGCTTTGTATCAGTCATTCTACTACTGTATAGCCTGGTTGTTATTAAATGGTGCTTTGTATCAGTCATTCTACAACATTTACATTTAAGTCATTTAGCAGACGCTCTTATCCAGAGCGACTTACAAATTGGTGCATTCACCTTATGACCTCCAGTGGAACAGTAGTGCATCTAAATCTTTTCAGGGGGAGGGGGGGTGAGAGGGATTACTTTATCCTATCCTAGGTATTCCTTAAAGAGGTGGGGTTTCAGGTGTCTCCGGAAGGTGGTGATTGACTCCGCTGTCCTGGCGTCGTGAGGGAGTTTGTTCCACCATTGGGGGGCCAGAGCAGCGAACAGTTTTGACTGGGCTGAGCGGGAACTGTACTTCCTCAGTGGTAGGGAGGCGAGCAGGCCAGAGGTGGATGAACGCAGTGCCCTTGTTTGGGTGTAGGGCCTGATCAGAGCCTGGAGGTACTGAGGTGCCGTTCCCCTCACAGCTCCGTAGGCAAGCACCATGGTCTTGTTCAGCGGATGCGAGTTCAACTGGAAGCCAGTGGAGGGAGCGGAGGAGCGGGGTGGACGTGAGAGAACTTGGGAAGGTTGAACACCAGACGGGCTGCGGCGTTCTGGATGAGTTGTAGGGTTTAATGGCACAGGCAGGGAGCCCAGCCAACAGCGAGTTGCAGTAATCCAGACGGGAGATGACAAGTGCCTGGATTAGGACCTGCGCCGCTTCCTGTGTGAGGCAGGGTTTTCTCTGCGGATGTTGTAGAGCATGAACCTACAGGAACGGGCCACCGCCTTGATGTTAGTTGAGAACGACAGGGTGTTGTCCAGGATCACGCCAAGGTTCTTAGCGCTCTGGGAGGAGGACACAATGGAGTTGTCAACCGTGATGGCGAGATCATGGAACGGGCAGTCCTTCCCCGGGAGGAAGAGCAGCTCCGTCTTGCCGAGGTTCAGCTTGAGGTGGTGATCCGTCATCCACACGGATATGTCTGCCAGACATGCAGAGATGCGATTCGCCACCTGGTCATCAGAAGGGGGAAAGGAGAAGATTAATTGTGTGTCGTCTGCATAGCAATGATAGGAGAGACCATGTGAGGTTATGACAGAGCCAAGTGACTTGGTGTATAGCGAGAATAGGAGAGGGCCTAGAACAGAGCCCTGGGGGACACCAGTGGTGAGAGCACGTGGTGTGGAGACGGATTCTCGCCACGCCACCTGGTAGGAGCGACCTGTCAGGTTGGACGCAATCCAAGCGTGGGCCGTGCCGGAGATGCCCAACTCGGAGAGGGTGGAGAGGAGGATCTGATGGTTCACAGTATCGAAGGCAGCCGATAGGTCTAGAAGGATGAGAGCAGAGGAGAGAGAGTTAGCTTTAGCAGTGCGGAGCGCCTCCGTGATACAGAGAAGAGCAGTCTCAGTTGAATGACTAGTCTTGAAACCTGACTGATTTAGATCAAGAAGGTCATTCTGAGAGAGATAGCGGGAGAGCTGGCCAGCACGGCACGTTCAAGAGTTTTGGAGAGAAAAGAAAGAAGGGATACTGGTCTGTAGTTGTTGACATCGGAGGGATCGAGTGTAGGTTTTTCAGAAGGGGTGCAACTCTCGCTCTCTTGAAGACGGAAGGGACGTAGCCAGCGGTCAGGGATGAGTTGATGAGCGAGGTGAGGTAAGGGAGAGGTCTCCGGAAATGGTCTGGAGAAGAGAGGAGGATAGGGTCAAGCGGGCAGGTTGTTGTTGGCGGCCGGCCGTTCACAAGACGCGAGATTTCATCTGGAGAGAGAGGGGAGAAAGAGGTCAGAGCACAGGGTAGGGCAGTGTGAGCAGAACCAGCGGTGTCGTTTGACTTAGCAAACGAGGATCGGATGTCGTCGACCTTCTTTTCAAAATGGTTGACGAAGTCATCTGCAGAGAGGAGGAGGGGGGGGGGGAGGAGGATTCAGGAGGGAGGAGAAGGTTGCAAAGAGCTTCCTAGGGTTAGAGGCAGATGCTTGGAATTTAGAGTGGTAGAAAGTGGCTTTAGCAGCAGAGAGAGAAGAGGAAAATGTAGAGAGGCAGGGAGTGAAAGGATGTCAGGTCCGTTCCGGGAGGCGAGTTTTCCTCCATTTCCGCTCGGCTGCCCGGGCCCTGTTCTGTGAGCTCGCAATGAGTCGTCGAGCCACGGAGCGGGAGGGGAGGACCGAGCCGGCCTGGAGGATAGGGGACATAGAGAGTCAAAGGATGCAGAAAGGGGAGGAGAAAGGGTTGAGGAGGCAGAATCAGGAGATAGGTTGGAGAAGGTTTGAGCAGAGGAAGAGATGATAGGATGGAAGAGGAGAGAGTAGCGGGGGAGAGAGTTAAAGGTTGGGACGGTCGATACCATCCGAGTAGGGGCAGTGTGGGAAGTGTTGGATGAGAGCGAGAGGGAAAGGATACAAGGTAGTGGTCGGAGACTTGGAGGGGAGTTGCAACGAGGTTAGTGGAAGAACAGCATCTAGTAAAGATGAGGTCGAGCGTATTTCCTGCCTTGTGAGTAGAGTGGGGGAAGGTGAGAGGGTGAGGTCAAAGAGGAGAGGAGTGGAAAGAAGGAGGCAGAGAGGAATGAGTCAAAGGTAGGCGTGGGGAGGTTAAAGTCATTCCAGAACTGTGAGAGGTGAGCCGTCCTCAGGAAAGGAGCTTATCAAGGCATCAAGCTCATTGATGAACTCTCCGAGGGAACCTGGAGGGCGATAAATGATAAGGATGTTAAGCTTGAAAGGGCTGGTAACTGTGACAGCATGGAATTCAAAGGAGGCGATAGACAGATGGGTAAGGGGAGAAAGAGAGAGAATGACCACTTGGGAGAAATGAGGATCCCGGTGCCACCACCCCGCTGACCAGAAGCTCTCGGTTGTGTTTGAGAACACGTGGGCAGACGAAGAGAGAGCAGTAGGAGTAGCAGTGTTGTCTGTGGTGATCCATGTTTCCGTCAGTGCCAAGAAGTCGAGGGACTGGAGGGAGACATAGGCGGAGATGAACTCTGCCTTGTTGGCCTGGATGTTGTTCCAGATGGCTTTGTACCGGAGACCTGGAACTCCACGTGGGTCGTGGTTGCTGGGACCACCAGATTAGGTGGCCCGTTGTTGATAAGTAGGCCAGTCATTCTACTACTGTATGGTCTGTGCAGAGAGTTAGAAAACAGGGCTAGACAGACACATAGTTGACAGGCTACACAAGAGGCTGTTACGTTGTTATGCAAAGGAGATTGGAATGACAAGTGGACTACACTGTCACCTGGTGTTCAGAGAGTTAAAATGGTGCTTTGTATCAAGAATCTTATTGTACTAAAATGATTAAAATGATACAGTACTGCTGAAGTAGGCTAGCTGGCAGAGGCTTCGTTGTTGACTAAGTAGGCTGGTTGGCATTAAATGGTGCGTTGTTGACACTACACTAATCAAGTCTGGTTGTTGAGTGTAATAGTTTCTACTGTGCTGCTATTCCTACTAGCTGGCTAGCCTGGTTGTGTTATTAAATACGGTTGCGACAATAGCTTAAAACCTGGGAGTCGACTACTACTGTAATATTAAATGCTGGCTAACTATAGCCTGGTTGTTAGTGTTGTTATTAAATCAGTCATTCTAATTCTGTGCTATTAAATGGTGCACAATTCTACTACTGTATAGCCTGGTTGTTATTAAATGGTGCTTTGTATCAGTCATTCTACTACTGTATAGCCTGGTTGTTAGTGTTGTTATTAAATGGTGCTTTGTATCAGTCATTCTTCTACTGTATAGCCTGGTTGTTGTTATTAAATGGTGCTTTGTATCAGTCATTCTTCTACTGTATAGCCTGGTTGTTGTTATTAAATGGTGCTTTGTATCAGTCATTCTACTACTGTATAGCCTGGTTGTTAGTGTTGTTATTAAATGGTGCTTTGTATCAGTCATTCTACTACTGTATAGCCTGGTTGTTGTTATTAAATGGTGTTTTGTATCATTTCTAAATAGCCTGTGCTTTGTATCAGTCATTCTTCTACTGTATAGCCTGGTTGTTGTGTTTGTTATTAAATGGTGCTTTGTATCAGTCATTCTACTACTGTATAGCCTGGTTGTTGATATTAAATGGTGCTTTGTATCAGTCATTCTACTACTGTATAGCCTGGTTGGTACCTTAAAACAAAGGAAATAGTAAGACAAAACAACAATACGAGACTATAAGGAGAACCAGCAACTGGAGTCAATGTGCAGGCAACCAGGCAGTTGAGGTAACAATGAGACTATAAGGAGAACCAGTACTGAGTCAATGTGGCAGGGTACCAGGTAGTTGAGGTAATAATGAGACTATAAGGAGAACCAGTACTGAGTCAATGTGCAGGTACCAGGTAGTTGAGGTAATAATGAGACTATAAGGAGCACCAGTACTGAGTCAATGTGCAGGGTACCAGGTAGTTGAGTAAATAATGAGACTATATGGGTACCAGTACTGAGTCAATGTGCAGGGCACCAGGTAGTTGAGGTAATAATGAGACTATAAGGAGTACCAGCACTGAGTCAATGTGCAGGGTACCAGGTAGTTGAGGTAATAATGAGACTATAAGAGTACCAGTACTGAGTCAATGTGCAGGGTACCAGGTAGTTGAGGTAATAATGAGACTATAAGGAGTACCCCAGTACTGAGCCTCAATGTGCAGGGCACCAGGTAGTTGAGGTAATAATGAGACTATAAGGAGTACCAGTACTGAGTCAATGTGCAGGGTACCAGGTAGTTGAGGTAATAATGAGACTATAAGGAGAACCAGTACTGAGTCAATGTGCAGGGTACCAGGTAGTTGAGGTAATAATGAGGCTATAAGGAGTACAGTACTGAGTCAATGTGCAAAGCACTGCAGGTAGTTTGAGGTAATAATGAGACTATAAGGGAGAACCAGTACTGAGTCAATGTGCAGGGTACCAGGTAGTTGAGGTAATAATGAGACTATAAGGAGTACCAGTACTGAGTCAATGTGCAGGGTACCAGGTAGTTGAGGTAATAATAAGAGAACCAGTACTGAGGCAATGTGCAGTACCAGGTAGTGAGTCCAGTACTGAGTCAATGCAGGGCACCAGGTAGTTGAGGTAATAATGAGACTATATGAGAACCAGTAATTGAGTCAATGTGCAGGGTACCAGGTAGTTGAGGGGTATCATGAGGACTATAAGTAGTACCAGTACTGAGTCAATGTGCAGGGAACCAGTAGCAGTTGAGGTAATAATGAGACTATAAGGTAGTACCCAAAGTACTGGAGTCAATATGGCGGGCACCAGGCAGTTGAGGCGTAGTAACGAGAACTATAAGACTACCAGTACTCGGGAGTCAATGTGCAGGGTACCAGGTAGTTGAGGCAATAGTTGAGACTATATGAGTAACCGAAAATTGAGTCATCGTGCAGTGGTACCAGGTAGCTGGAGGTAATAATGAGATCTTTCATAAGGACTACCAGTGGGGCTGAGTCAATGTGCAGGGTATACCAGGTAGTTGGAGGTAATAACGAGACTATAAGGACTACCAGGGACTGAGTCATCAAGAGCAGGGAACCAGTGTAGTTGAGGTAATAATGCGACTATATGAGTACCAGTGACTGAGTCAATGTGCAGGGTACCAGGTAGTTGAGGTAATAATGAGACTATAAGGAGAACCGTGTACCGAAAGTCAATGTGCAGTGGGTACCATGGTAAGTTGAGGCACAATGAGACTCATAAGAGCACCAAAGCACTGAGCCAATGTGCAGGGTACCATGGTAGTTTAGGTAATTGAGTGTAATAGCCACATGTAGGTATAGGGGCATAAGTGACTAGGCTAACAGGGATAGAGATTACATCTCCCTCAACCAGGAAAGCCCAGACACACACACACACACACACACACGACACACACACACACACACACACTTAGGTAGAGGGAACGCAGTGTTTGTTTAATATTGTTTTAGGACTCATGAGAATGGACAAAAAGGATTAGCCTATGGATTATGAAAAAGTCAACCAAAAGGATTTGGAAAAATGGGAGAGGGAGAAACGACCAGAGACAGTGTTGTTTAACTCACTGACCAGGACCCATGAGTTCTCTTACCTTTTGTTCAGTAGAAAAGTCTCCTCTCTAAACTCTGTAGGTTTATTCATAGACTGGGTCACTCTTCATAGACACACAGCTG
>NW_027040477.1:263002-443797 GCF_034236695.1 Oncorhynchus nerka
ATAACATGTTGTACATATAGCTAACTGGGTGTAGTCAAGTCACATTCAATAACATGTTGTTCATATAGCTAACTGGGTGTAGGCAAGTCACATTCAATAACATGTTGTTCATATAGCTAACTGGGTGTAGTCAAGTCACATTCAATAACATGTTGTTCATATAGCTAACTGGGCGTAGTCAAGTCACATTCAATAACATGTTGTTCATATAGCTAACTGGGCGTAGGCAATGAAATGAAAAAACATATTGTTCATATAGCTAACTGGGTGTAGTCAAGTCACATTCAATAACATGTTGTTCATATAGCTAACTGGGTGTAGTCAAGTCACATTCAATAACATGTTGTTCATATAGCTAACTGGGTGTAGTCAAGTCACATTCAATAACATGTTGTTCATATAGCTAACTGGGTGTAGTCAAGTCACATTCAATAACATGTTGTTCATATAGCTAACTGGGTGTAGTCAAGTCACATTCAATAACATGTTGTACATATAGCTAACTGGGTGTAGTCAAGTCACATTCAATAACATGTTGTTCATATAGCTAACTGGGTGTAGGCAAGTCACATTCAATAACATGTTGTTCATATAGCTAACTGGGTGTAGTCAAGTCACATTCAATAACATGTTGTTCATATAGCTAACTGGGCGTAGTCAAGTCACATTCAATAACATGTTGTTCATATAGCTAACTGGGTGTAGTCAAGTCACATTCAATAACATGTTGTTCATATAGCTAACTGGGTGTAGTCAAGTCACATTCAAAAACATGTTGTTCATATAGCTAACTGGGTGTAGTCAAGTCACATTCAATAACATGTTGTTCATATAGCTAACTGGGTGTAGTCAAGTCACATTCAATAACATGTTGTTCATATAGCTAACTGGGTGTAGTCAAGTCACATTCAATAACATGTTGTTCATATAGCTAACTGGGTGTAGTCAAGTCACATTCAATAACATGTTGTTCATATAGCTAACTGGGTGTAGTCAAGTCACATTCAATAACATGTTGTTCATATAGCTAACTGGGTGTAGTCGAGTCACATTCAATAACATGTTGTTCATATAGCTAACTGGGTGTAGTCAAGTCACATTCAATAACATGTTGTTCATATAGCTAACTGGGTGTAGTCAAGTCACATTCAATAACATGTTGTTCATATAGCTAACTGGGTGTAGTCAAGTCACATTCAATAACATGTTGTTCATATAGCTAACTGGGTGTAGGCAAGTCACATTCAATAACATATTGTTCATATAGCTAACTGGGTGTAGTCAAGTCACATTCAATAACATGTTGTTCATATAGCTAACTGGGTGTAGTCAAGTCACATTCAATAACATATTGTTCATATATTCATATATTGTGGATATTTTACAATTTGTATATTTATTCATGTATTATAGTTCAATGACATGTTGGATCTCTGTTTAGGGGTCATTGCTCGAAAATGAGTCTCTCTGGGGAGAGAGAGGAGGGCAGCCAATTCTCTAAAATGAGTCTCTCTGGGAAGAGAGAGGAGGGCAGCCAATTCTCTAAAATGAGTCTCTCTGGGAAGAGAGAGGAGGGCAGCCAATTCTCTAAAATGAGTCTCTCTGGGGAACATGACACCAACGTTAAGAGGTGAGATTACAATTTTGTTTAAGAATTTATGAAGAGTTTATATCCATATTTTTTTCACATTTGTGTTTTTTCATCAGAAATGAAATCTTCTTCTGGGTACCTTCATGTGTAAAATATTACTGTTCTAAGATTCATAGATTTGAGTGTCTGATATTTTCCCCTAAACGTCAACTGAGCGGTGCAGAGACACCATTCAAATGTGTGCAGATTCATTACATCTTCAGCTGGAAACACTAAGTGATGTTGTCCATCTGTGACCAAGAGAAAGTGGTCTTAGTTCAATTCTATGAAATTATTTAGTATTTATTTTCATTTTGGGGGCTGAACATCACAGCGAATATTGTTACATTCTCTAGATTCTCCCGTTTCATTTGATCTATAGAGCCCCACAGTGGAGGTGTCATAGTACCCATAACACCTAGCGCTCAAACAGGGAAACGGTTCCAATAGTTTATAGAGCCCCACAGTGGAGGTGTCATAGTACCCATAACACCTAGCGCTCAAACAGGGAAATGGTTCCAATAGTTTTATAGAGCCCCACAGTGGAGGTGTCATAATAGCCATAACACCTAGCGCTCAAACAGGGAAATGGTTCCAATAGTTTTATAGAGCCCCACAGTGGAGGTGTCATAATAGCCATAACACCTAGCGCTCAAACAGGGAAATGGTTCCAATAGTTTTATAGAGCCCCACAGTGGAGGTGTCATAATAGCCATAACACCTAGCGCTCAAACAGGGAAATGGTTCCAATAGTTTTATAGAGCCCCACAGTGGAGGTGTCATGATACCCATAACACCTAGCGGTCAAACAGGGAAATGGTTCCAATAGTTTTATAGAGCCCCACAGTGGAGGTGTTATAATACCCATAACACCTAGAGGTCAAACAGGGAAACGGTTCCAATTGTTTTATAAAGCCCCACAGTGGAGGTGTCATAATACCCATAACACCTAGTGGTCAAACAGGGAAATTGTTCCAATAGTTTTATAGAGCCCCACAGTGGAGGTGTTAGAGGGAATTGTAGAAACACTTTTTCTTTTGGATGGACACTTCTAATGTAACAAAATAATCAGCAGTGGTGCTGCAGTGGTGCCTGGGTAATATCACTGGGGAAGACATGTTACAACACATGTGTTGTGATAATAGTGGGTAATATCACTGGGGAAGACATGTTACAACACATGTGTTGTAATAATAGTGGGTAATATCACTGGGGAAGACATGTTACACCACATGTGTTGTGATAATAGTGGGTAATATAGTGGGTAATATCACTGGGGAAGACATGTTACAACACATGTGTTGTGATAATAGTGGGTAATATAGTGGGTAATATCACTGGGGAAGACATGTTACACCACATGTGTTGTGATAATGATAATATCACTGAGGGAAGACATGGTAATAATAGTGGGTAATATCACTGGGAAGACATGTTACACCACATGTGTTGTGATAATAGTGGGTAATATCACTGGGAAGACATGTTACAACACATGTGTTGTGATAATAGTGGGTAATATAGTGGGTAATATCACTGGGGAAGACATGGTACAACACATGTGTTGTGATAATAGTGGGTAATATAGTGGGTAATATCACTGGGGAAGACATGTTACAACACATGTGTTGTGATAATAGTGGGTAATATAGTGGGTAATATCACTGGGAAGACATGGTACAACACATGTGTTGTGATAATAGTAGGTAATATATCAATATCACTGGGAAGACATGTTACAACACATGTGTTGTGATAATATGGGTAATATAGTGTAATATCACTGGGAAGACATGTTACACCACATGTGTTGTGATAATTGGGTAATATCACTGGGAAGACATTTAACCACATGTGTTGGATAATAGTTGAAATCACTGGGAAGACATATTTACACCACATGTGTTGTGATAATAGTGGGTAATTGAGGAAGACATGTTACAACACATGTGTTGTGATAATAGTGGGTAATATAGTGGGTAATATCACTGGGGAAGACATGTTACACCACATGTGTTGTTATAATAGTGGGTAATATAGTGGGTAATATCACTGGAGAAGACATGTTACAACACATGTGTTGTGATAATAGTGGGTAATATCACTGGGGAAGACATGTTACAACACATGGTCTATCACCCTGTCATACTGTTTAATTTTTTATATTTTTATTTCACCTTTATTTAACCAGGTAGGCTAGTTGAGAACACCTTTATTTAACCAGGTAGGCTAGTTGAGAACACCTTTATTTAACCAGGTAGGCTAGTTGAGAACACCTTTATTTAACCAGGTAGGCTAGTTGAGAACACCTTTATTTAACCAGGTAGGCTAGTTGAGAACACCTTTATGTAACCAGGTAGGCTAGTTGAGAACACCTTTATTTAACCAGGTAGGCTAGTTGAGAACACCTTTATTTAACCAGGTAGGCTAGTTGAGAACAAGTTCTCATTTGCAACTGCGACCTGGCCAAGATAAAGCAAAGCAGTTCGACACATATAACAACACAGAGTTACACATGGAATGAACCAACATACAAGCAATAATACAGTAGATCTATATACAGCATGTGTAGATGAGGCAGGATGAGAGAGGTAATAAATACAGTAGATCTATATACAGCATGTGTAAATGAGGCAGGATGAGAGAGGTAATAAATACAGTAGATCTATATACAGCATGTGTAGATGAGGCAGGATGAGAGAGGTAATAAATACAGTAGATCTATATACAGCATGTGTAAATGAGGCAGGATGAGAGAGCTAATAAATACTGTAGATCTATATACAGCATGTGTAAATGAGGCAGGATGAGAGAGCTAATAAATACTGTAGATCTATATACAGCATGTGTAAATGAGGCAGGATGAGAGAGGTAATAAATACAGTAGATCTATATACAGCATGTGTAAATGAGGCAGGATGAGAGAGGTAATAAATACAGTAGATCTATATACAGCATGTGGAGATGAGGCAGGATGAGAGAGGTAATAAATACTGTAGATCTATATACAGCATGTGTAAATGAGGCAGGATGAGAGAGGTAATAAATACAGTAGATCCCCTATATACAGCATGTGTAAATGAGGCAGGATGAGAGAGCTAATAAATACAGTAGATCTATATACAGCATGTGTAAATGAGGCAGGATGAGAGAGGTAATAAATACAGTAGATCTATATACAGCATGTGTAAATGAGGCAGGATCAGAGAGGTAATAAATACAGTAGATCTATATACAGCATGTGTAAATGAGGCAGGATGAGAGAGGTAATAAATACAGTAGATCTATATACAGCATGTGTAATTGAGGCAGGATGAGAGAGGTAATAAATACTGTACATACCTTTATTTTATGTCCTCGGCTACTTGGCTAAAAAGCTTGGTTCGCAACGTTCGCAAGTTAACTATTAAACATTAGCCGTCTACATCTAGCTACATATTGAACTTCCATCCTCTCAGGTCAGGGGCGCAATGTATGAATTAATGATTAGTTCAGAATCAGCTTTATAATCATTAGCCAGTATGGAGAATTAAGTAAAACCACAAGTCCAAATTCCCATCTCCATCTCCGTGCCTCACAAAGAAGGACACTTATTGGTAGATGGGAAAAACAAAAGCAGGCATTGAATTTGCCTTTGAGCCTGGTGAAGTTGTTATTAATTACACTTTGGATGGTGTATCAATACACCCAGTCACTACAATGATACAGGCGTCTTCCTAACTTAGTTGCCGGAGAGGAAGGAAACCTCTCATTGATTTCAGCATGAGGCCAATGGTGACTTTAAAACAGTTACAGAGTTTAATGGCTGTGATAGGAGAACACTGAGGATGGATCAACTACAGTATAGTTACTCCTCAATACTAACCTAACTGACAAAGTTTAATGGCTGTGATAGGAGAACACTGAGGATGGATCAACAACATTATAGTTACTCCTCAATACTAACCTAACTGACAGAGTTTAATGGCTGTGATAGGAGAACACTGAGGATGGATCAACTACAGTATAGTTACTCCTCAATACTAACCTAACTGACAGAGTGAAAAGAAGGAAGCCGGTGGCAAAGCAGTTCACTTTTTATCCTGAATACAAAGTGATATGTTTGGGGCAAATCCAATACAACCCCTTACTGACTGCCATTCTCCATATGTTCAAGCATAGTGGTGGCTGTTTGGGGCAAATCCAATACAACCCCTTACTGACTGCCATTCTCCATATGTTGAAGCATAGTGGTGGCTGTTTGGGGCAAATCCAATACAACCCCTTACTGACTGCCAGTCTCCATATGTTGAAGCATAGTGGTGGCTGTTTGGTGCAAATCCAATACAACCCCTTACTGACTGCCATTCTCCATATGTTCAAGCATAGTGGTGGCTGTTTGGGGCAAATCAATACAACCCTTACTGACTGCCATTCTCCATATGTTCAAGCATAGTGGTGGCTGTTTGGGGCAAATCCAATACAACCCCTTACTGACTGCCATTCTCCATATGTTGAAGCATAGTGGTGGCTGTTTGGGGCAAATCCAATACAACCCCTTACTGACTGCCATTCTCCATATGTTCAAGCATAGTGGTGGCTGTTTGGGGCAAATCCAATACAACCCCTTACTGACTGCCATTCTCCATATGTTGAAGCATAGTGGTGGCTGCATCATTTACATTTACATTGTAGTCATTTAGCAGACGCTCTGATGCAGTAGTGAGTCATTTAGCAGACGCTCTGATCCAGTAGTGAGTCATTTAGCAGGTGCTCTGATCCAGTAGTGAGTCATTTAGCAGACGCTCTGATGCAGTAATGAGTCATTTAGCAGACGGTCTGATGCAGTAGTGAGTCATTTAGCAGGCGCTCTGATCCAGTAGTGAGTCATTTAGCAGACGCTCTGGTCCAGTAGTGAGTCATTTAGCAGACGCTCTGATGCAGTAGTGAGTCATTTAGCAGACGCTCTGATGCAGTAGTGAGTCATTTAGCAGATGCTCTGATCCAGTAGTGAGTCATTTAGCAGACGCTCTGATCCAGTAGTGAGTCATTTAGCAGACGCTCTGATCCAGTAGTGAGTCATTTAGCAGGCGCTCTGATCCAGTAGTGAGTCATTTAGCAGGCGCTCTGATCCAGTAGTGAGTCATTTAGCAGGCGCTCTGATCCAGTAGTGAGTCATTTAGCAGACGCTCTGATCCAGTAGTGAGTCATTTAGCAGACGCTCTGATCCAGTAGTGAGTCATTTAGCAGACGCTCTGATCCAGTAGTGAGTCATTTAGCAGACGCTCTGATCCAGTAGTGAGTCATTTAGCAGGCGCTCTGATCCAGTAGTAAGTCATTTAGCAGGCGTTCTGATCCAGTAGTGAGTCATTTAGTAGACGGTCTGATCCAGTAGTGAGTCATTTAGCAGACGCTCTGATCCAGTAGTGAGTCATTTAGAGACGCCTGATCCAGTAGTGAGTCATTTAGCAGGTGCTCTGATCCAGTAGTGAGTCATTTAGCAGACGCTCTGATCCAGTAGTGAGTCATTTAGCAGACGCTCTGATCAGTAGTGAGTCATTTTAGCAGGCGCTCTGATCCAGTAATGAGTCATTTAGAGTCTGATCCAGTAATGAGCATTTAGGCGCTCTGATCCAGTAGTGAGTCTGATTAGTGAGTCATTTAGACGCTCTGATCCAGCAGTGAGTCATTTAGCAGACGCTCTGATCCAGTAATGAGTCATTTAGCAGACGCTCTGATCCAGTAGTGAGTCATTTAGCAGACGCTCTGATCCAGTAGTGAGTCATTTAGCAGACGCTCTGATCCAGTAGTGAGTCATTTAGCAGACGCTCTGATCCAGTAGTGGGGGACCTGATCCTAGATCATAATGAATAAGATTACATGGAGAGGGGGGACCTGATCCTAGATCATAATGAATCAGATTACATGGAGAGGGGGACCTGATCCTAGATCATAATGAATCAGATTACATGGAGAGGGGGACCTGATCCTAGATCATAATGAATCAGATTACATGGAGAGGGGGACCTGATCCTAGATCATAATGAATCAGATTAGATGGAGAGGGGGGACCTGATCCTAGATCATAATGAACCAGATTACATGGAGAGGAGGGACCTGATCCTAGATCATAATGAATCAGATTACATGGAGAGGGGGACCTGATCCTAGATCATAATGAATCAGATTACATGGAGAGGGAGACCTGATCCTAGATCATAATGAATCAGATTACATGGAAAGGGGGGACCTGATCCTAGATCAGCACTCCAACTCTGGGACACTGCCTGTATGAAACAGAACACACAGTTGTAAAGTCTAGTTACAGCAGGTGTTTACTGCCATCTAGTGGACGATACCAATATAACACTTTATTATCAGGGTGGGGAGGCGGCTGAGCTGAAACAGAACACATAGTTGTAAAATCTAGTTACAGCAGGTGTTTACTGCCATCTAGTGGACGATACCAATATAACACTTTATTATCAGGGTGGGGAGGCGGCTGAGCTGAAACAGAACACATAGTTGTAAAGTCTAGTTACAGCAGGTGTTTACTGCCATCTAGTGGAAGATACCAATAAAACACTTTGCTTAAACTCTGCCCACCCGGAGAGCCGGGCAATGCACAACTAATTCACCCAGTGACGGTTACTTTATTTCCTCATATGAAATGGAAAGTAATTTTGTAGCCGACGCAGTTCCAAGAATGTCTTTTGAAACTGTGTCTCATATGGAACGTTAGAACAGTGGTGGAAACAGAACTCAGTTCCAGAATGTCTGTTGAAACTGTGTCTCATATGGAACGTTAGAACAGTGGTGGAAACAGAACTCAGTTCCAGAATGTCTGTTGAAACTGTGTCTCATATGGATCGTTAGAACAGTGGTGGAAAAAGTACTGCATTTTCATTCCTGAGTAAAAGTAAAGATACCTTTTTTATTTATCCATTGTTTTACCAGGTAAGTTGACTGAGAACACGTTCTCGTTTGCAGCAACGACCTGGGGAATAGTTACAGGGGAGAGGAGGGGGGTGAATGAGCTAATTGTAAACGGGGGATTATTAGGTGACCGTGATGGTTTGAGGGTCAGATTGGGAATTTAGCCAGGACACCGGGGTTAACACCCCTAATCTTACGATAAGTGCCATGGGATCTTTAATGACCTCAGAGAGTCAGGACAGCCGTTTTAACGTCCCATCCGAAAGACAGCACCCTACACAGGGTAGTGTCCCCAATCACTGGCCCTCCAATACCACTTCCAGCAGCCTCTGGTCTCCCATCCAGGGACTGACCAGAACCAACCCTGCTTAGCTTCAGAAAGTATCAAAGTAAAAAGTAAAGTTGTAATAATAAAAAATTCCTTATATTAATCAAACCAGACGGCACAATGTTCTTGTTATTTTAATTTACAGATAGCCAGGGTCACACTCCAACAGTCAGACATCATTTACAGATAGCCAGGGTCACACTCCAACACTCAGACATCATTTACAGATAGCCAGGGTCACACTCCAACACTCAGACATCATTTACCTATAGCCAGGGTCACACTCCAACACTCAGACATCATTTACAGATAGCCAGGGTCACACTCCAACACTCAGACATCATTTACCTATAGCCAGGGTCGCACTCCAACACTCAGACATAATTTACCTATAGCCAGGGTCACACTCCAACACTCAGACATCATTTACCTATAGCCAGGGTCGCACTCCAACACTCAGACATCATTTACCTATAGCCAGGGTCACACTCCAACACTCAGACATCATTTACCTATAGCCAGGGTCGCACTCCAACACTCAGACATCATTTACCTATAGCCAGGGTCACACTCCAACACTCAGACATCATTTACCTATAGCCAGGGTCACACTCCAACACTCAGACATCATTTACCTATAGCCAGGGTCACACTCCAACACTCAGACATTATTTACCTATAGCCAGGGTCACACTCCAACACTCAGACATAATTTACCTATAGCCTGGGTCACACTCCAACACTTAGACATCATTTAAAATCAAAGCATTTGTGTTTAGTGAGTCTGCCAGATAAGAGGCAGTACGGATGATCAGGGTTGTGTCTTGTTCAGAGGTCAGAAGGTCATTATTCCCAAATCACTACGTCCAGAGATGCTTACCCGCATTCACTCCAGTCACGTTGGAGGTGACGCATGCTACCGCCAGGCTCGTAAAACATTATACTGGCCAAACATGCAAGCAGAAATTAAAGACTTTGTCAGCAACTGTACCACATGCAACGAGTACGCTCATGAACAGCAAAAGGAAACCATGATGTCACACGAACTGCCCACAAGGGCCTGGCAAATCGTCAGTATGGACTTATTCAGCCACAGACAAAAGGACTATCTTCTCATCGTTGATCACTACTCTGACTTTTGGGAAATTGAACTGCTCCCTGACTTGTCTGCAGAGACGGTCATAAAGCGCTGCAAGGCGCAGTTTGCAAGGCAAGGTCAGCCTGACAAGGTAATCACGGACAATGGCCCACAATTCACTGCACAGTTCAAGCGTTTCGCCTCAGAATGGGAGTTTGACCACGTGACCTCCTCTCCAAGACACCCAAAAGCAAATGGCAAGGCAGAATCAGCTGTCAAGATTGCAAAAAACCTGTTAAGCAGGGCCTTGCGCGACAGCAACGACCCATGGAAAGCGATCTTACAGTGGAGGAACACACCCACCGAAAACATGGACAGCAGCCCAGCACAACGCCTTCTGTCCAGACGTCTGAAGACTACCATCCCCGTAGCTAACAAGCTACTTGAGCCCTGCGTCATGGTTGACGTCACGGACAAACTGCGTCACAGAAAGCAGCTCGCTAAGTGCTTCTACGACCGGATTGCTCGAGACCTACCAGAGCTGGAGGTGGGTGAAACGATAAGGATGAAACCGCTGCCGGGAGACCACACAGGACTTTGGAGGCTGGGCACATGCCTACAGAGAGTTGCACCACGTTCTTACCTGGTGGATGTTGGTGGCTCCCTCTACCGTCGAAATCGGGTGGATCTGTGCGTAGCAGAGCAGACAAACCAGAACACGCCATACACTCACCTAGATGAGCTGGATCACAGTCCAGGCCTAAGGGCAAGGGGTGCAGAATTGAGACATGGGCCAACTGAAGGTGAGGCTTCTACCCCACCAAGCTCTCCAGCTCGTGCCCCTAATCCTACCCCTGTAAGAGCCAATACTTACTCACGGGTGGGTCGGCTGTGCAAGCCACCGGACAGGCTTACTCTGTAAGCAAGGGACTGTTAACTTGCCCTCGGTTAATTAAAATATATATTTTTTCTTAAATAATAAAATTAAGTCAAAAAAGGAAGCTGACTGTGTTCTTGGAATCTGAATATCTGGACTTGTCCAGTGACTGCTGAGAAAGATCAGCTGACAACAGGGGAAAGTCCTTGTGGCGGCACGGAGAGACGGCTGACCGGAGGGAATAGACCCCACTGGGACAGTCATGGGTAGCTTCCCATTTCTGTAGTTTCCCATGCTTCGCAGTATGTTGGAAACACCCGCTTTAGCTACAGAAAGTCAACATACGAGAATACCCCTAGAGTCTGCGAGAGCGGGGCGGAAGATGACTCATCGGCTGACAACATGGTAACGACTGGACTGGAAACGACTACAAGTAATGAGAGCACAGCACAAGAGAACACCGCAGCAACTGTCACAAGTTCTGCTGCAACAGTGGGCCACAAACAGATGCAGGTATGTGTCTGTGGTTGGAGGAAAGTTACATCCCACCATGGGTTGAGGATCCACCAGGGGAAGAAGGGGTGTTTGGGTAAAGAGAGACAGAGAACTCGCATTGATTACTTTCTGCGAAAGCGATCAAATCAGTCGAATGAAGCACAGCAACTGGACGTAAACCATAGTTTGCAGTGCATCAGTACCACTGTCATGGAGGACGTAAACTCAAGCACCGAAGTAACAACTGAGGTGGAACCAACGACAGGAGTGGAACTCACCCAGCCTCCCAGACCTGCAGTCGAGAGGAGACTGCCAGGGCACAGACCGTATGTGAAGTGGCCTGGCGCCAGTGACAAGAAGTTGTGGGAAACAGTGAATACTGACCTTACCTTGACCCTCGAGAAACTTCGAGGCACAGTGGAGAAGAAGTTGGAGAGGATGGGGGACATCATCTATGAGTACGGGACAGAAAGATTTGGAGTGGAAGAGGCAAAAGGCGGGAGAAAGGTTCCAACCCCACCAGTTTCCAGGAGGCAACAAGAAATCAAGTGCCTCGTTCAAGAAAGGCGGCAGCTTAAGAAACAGTGGAAGAAGGCCTCGGAAGTGGAAAAGGAGGGGATTGAGGCACTTCAGGCTGACATCAAAACCCGGTTGGCATCCCTCCGTAGAGCAGAGAACCTATGGAAACGCAGAAGGAAGAAAGAGCAAACTAGAACTCGATTCTATAAAGATCCCTTCAAGTTCCGTAAAAGTCTCTTCACAAAGGAAAAAAGTGGAGCTCTAAAAACAACAAAGAAAGACCTAGAGGAGCACCTGAGAACAACAAACTTTGACTCAAAGCGACATGAACATCTGGCCATCCCATCAGATATCCCACCCATTGAACCCCTGGAACATCATATTGAGACCAGCCCTCCGACATGGAAAGAGGTGGAAAACACAGTTCGACGGGCAAGAACAGCATCAGCCCCGGGGCCAAATGGAGTCCCGTACAAAGTGTATAAGAACGCACCAGACGTCCTGAGGTTCCTCTGGAGGCTTATGAGAACAGCTTGGCAGAAGAAGATAATACCCAAAGTGTGGCGTAGGGCAGGCCACACCTGATCCCTAAGGAGAAGGATGCAGTGAACATCAGCCAATTCCGCCCAATCTCCTTACTGAATGTCGAGGGTAAAATCTTCTTTAGGGTCATTGCCCAGAGGATGGCCGAGTACCTGCAAAGGAATGCGTACGTCGATACATCTGTACAGAAGCAGGAATATCAGGGTTCTCTGGCTGCTTGGAACATTCCAGCATGATCTGGCACCAGATCCAAATGGCCAAGGTGGAGAAAAGGGACCTCCATGTAGTCTTCCTCAACCTCGCCAATGCATTTGGTTCTGTGCCCCATGAACTCCTGTGGTCTGCCTTCAGATTTTTTCCACATACCGGACACCATCACAAACCTGGTGAAGTCGTACTTCCAGGATCTGCAGTTCTGCTTCCCCACCTCAGAGTTCACCACCTCATGGCAGTGCCTGAATGTAGGTATAATGGCGGGATGTACCATTTCTCCCTTGGCATTCACAATGGCAATGGAGGTTATCATCAGATCCTCAAAATGGGTTGCTGGTGGACAGCGAGTCGACTCTGGTTTCCGCCTCCCTCCACTCAGAGCCTACATGGACGACATTACAACATTGACCACCACTGTCCCATGCACCAGGAGACTGCTCAAAAAACTCGAGGAGAACATCAGCTGGGCCCGTATGAAGATTAAACCATCCAAGTCACGCAGCATCTCGATTGTGAAGGGAGTACTCTCTGACCTGAAATTCTTCATCAGAGATGACCAAATCCCAACAGTGTCTGAGCAGCCGGTAAAAAGCCTTGGAAGGTGGTATGATGCAAGCCTGAAGGACAAAGACCAGGTGCAACAGCTGTGCAAAGACATCAGTAGTAGCCTACAGTCCATCGACAACACCCAGCTACCTGGAAAGTTAAAGGCCTGGTGTCTGCAGTTTGGTCTCCTACCCCGGGTGTTGTGGCCCTTAGCACTGTATGAGGTTCCAATCTCAACAGTGGAGAAGATGGAAAGAGGAGTCACAGGCTACTTAACCTGTTGCTTCTACTCGGGACGCTTGCGTCCCAACTAGAGCTCTGGAAATGCAAATGCGCTACGCTAAATGCTAATAGTATTAGTTAAAACTCAAAAGTTCATTAAAATACACATGCAGGGTATCGAATTAAAGCTACACTCGTTGTGAATCCAGGCAACAAGTCAGATTTTTAAAATGCTTTTCGGCGAAAGCATGAGAAGCTATTATCTAATAGCATGCAACACCCCAAAAGACCTACAGGGGACGTAAACAAAATAATTAGCATTTCGGCGTTACACAAACCGCACAATAAAATAGAAAACATTCATTACCTTTCACCATCTTCTTTGTTGGCACTCCTAGATGTCCCATAAACACTATTTGGGTCTTTATTTCGATTAATTCGGTCCATATAAAGCCTAGATATCGTTATATGTAGACTGTGTGATAAACGAAAAAAACATTGTTTCAAAACGTAACGTCATTTTTTTCAATTCAAAAAGTCGACGATAAACTTTCACAAAACACTTCGAAATACGTTTGTAATGCAACTTTAGGTATTAGTAAACGTTAATAAGCGATAAAATTCATCAGGAGGCGATGTAAAGATCATTAGCTCTCCGTCTGGAAAAATGTCCGGCTAGAAACTCAACGAAAATATCCGGTCCTAGACCGGATTAGATACGGTGTCGTGTATGTGTTTGACCAAGAAAAAACTCGAAGGGAAATGACAAGACTCTAGACACCGTGTGGAATCTGTAGGTACTGCAACCTCAGTCAATTAATTGTGGTTCACCTTTATCAATGGGATCAAGTAGCGCATGGATATATTTTCCCATTTTCAGTGATCAGTTTTTCCTGTGCTTTTCGATGTAAATGCCGTTCTGGTAAAGCCACAGCAGTGATTTAACCAGTTTTTTAAACGTCTGAGTGTTTTCTATCCACACAGACTAAGCAAATGCATATACTATATTCCTGGCATGAGTAGCAGGGCGCTGAAATGTTGCGCGATTTTTAACAGAATGTTCAAAAAAGTAGAGGGTCGACTGAAGAGGTTAAAGAAGTGGCTCAGAGTTCCACGATGCCTTACCACCATAGGCCTCTATGGAGATGGTGTCCTCAAGCTGCCCCTCACCAGTCTAACAGAGGAATTCAAGTGTGCAAAAACCAGGCTCCAGATGACACTGAATGAATCTCGAGACACAGTGGTGAGCAACAACGCGCCGACCTTGGCAACTGGGCGAAAATGGAGGCCAGGAAAAGCAGTCCAGGAGGCAACAGCAGCCCTCAGACATGCTGACATTGTGGGTCATGTTCAGCAAGGGAGAGGAGGCCTTGGGCTAACTAGCCGTGCTGCTTGGAGTAAGGCCACTGCACCCGAGCGGCGGAAGATGGTAGTGCAGGAAGTACGCCATCTGGAGGAGGCTGCAAGGTGGGCCAAGGCAGTCTCTCTTGCCAAACGGGGACAGTGGACTAGATGGGACAGTGTGGAGAAGAGGAAGATCAGCTGGAAGGATCTGTGGGCCATGGAAGCGAGGCGGTTGAGCTTTTCCATCAGAGCAACATATGACGTCCTTCCAACACCAGTTAATCTTCACCAATGGTATGGTGAAGATCCGGACTGTGCCCTCTGTTCCATGCCAGCCAACCTCAGGCACATTCTCACAGGGTGTAAAACAAGCCTCACCCAAGGACGCTACACTTGGCGTCACAACCAAGTCCTTAAAAACCTTGCGTCCGCCCTGGAGGACAAGCGAGCTGCCACCAACTCCCTACCACCCACAGCAGCATCACACTCCTTACGGACAAACTTTGTCCGCGAAGGGGCTAAACCACCGAAGAACGGCTCTACACCATTAGAGCGAGACCAGCTGTGCTTGCTAGCTGACATTGGCTGGCAACTTGTGTTTCCTCCGGAGATCGCAACCACCACCCTAAGACCTGACATGGTGCTCTGGTCCCGTTCGCTCAATAAGGTCTTCATCATTGAGCTCACAGTACCCTGGGAGGACTCAGTAGATGAGGCTTATGAGCGAAAACATCTGCGCTATGCTGATCTAGCTGCCAAAGCACGGCATCATGGCTGGAACACAGAAGTCCGACCAGTGGAGGTGGGCTGCAGAGGTTTTGTGGCAACATCTACAACCAGACTGCTTAGAGACCTGGGAATTAAGGGCCAGAGCCAGCGTTCGGCAATCAAAGCTGTATCGGAGGCGGCAGAAGGCAGCAGTCAGTGGCTCTGGATGAAGAGGAAAGACCCCAGATGGGCCCCGAAGTGAGAGGGCCAGGAGGTTTGCGGTCAACAATGCTTGACTCAGGGAGGAGGACGCCCCTGCCATGCATAGTCCCATGGGATGTTGGCTATCAACAACAAGGCAACTCCTATGACTAATTGGGAATGGGACGCAAGCGTAGGATTGATCACCCTGTCGCTGGCCGCCTTTGGGGAGGGTGTATAGTGTGAAAGGCCGAAACACCCTAGGAACCAAAGGTACACTACTGACGATGCGCTCCCCAAATTTCACCACGCTCACTGTTCATTAATTAGAGCTCCCCATCCCGGATCTGGGATCGTGACTACGGCTCAAGCTCATTAGCATTACGCACAATGCGAAAAAATATTCCTAAAAATATTTAACCTCCATACATTAACAAGTCCAATAGCTCAAATGAAAGATAAACATCTTGTTAATCTACCCAGCAAGTCAGATTTCTAAAATGTTTTACTGCGAAAACATAGCACATATTTATATTAGATCACCACCGAAACAAAAGGCAAGCGGCGGCCATTTTGTCCCAGAAAAAATAAAATTTAAAAGTAGGATTAAAAAATAAATAATTCACTAACCTTTTGAAAATCTTCATCAGATGACAGTAATATTACATGTTACACAGTACATTTAATTTTTTTTCAATAATATGCCATTTATATCCATAAATCTCGGTTGACGACATTTAAAAAAAAAACATGCTACTCAAATGTCAGGAGAAATGATGATAGCTCCGACAGATAACGTCAGATAACAAGCAATAAACATGACTAAATATACATGTTCTACATATAGTTACAAAGATACACTTCTTCTTAATGCAACCGCTGTATTACATTTATTTTTAACGTTACAGACATCGTTCACTGGGCTATACTATGAGTCGGCGCTCAGATATTAGCAGTACGTTTGGAGTCCACAGAAACCCAAAATAACCACATAAATATTCCCTTACCTTTGATGTTCTTCCATCAGAAGACGTAGAAGGAGTCATACTTACCCAATAAATCGTTTGGTTTCACGTTGCGTGTCCCTGTATTAGCATATGCTAACTGCTTCAGCTGAAATGCATCAAAAATTACTTCTGGTCCAGCACTCTTGCGCACCAAAACTTCCAATTTACATATTATATGTCGATTAAACTGGTCAAACGATGTGCAAAATCGAGAAACCGGCTTCAAATGCTGGATCTTGGAAAAAAGACGTTCCTCAAATCGGCCGCCGCAATAGAGTGCCCGGTTTTGAGAGGGACACGAGCAATTTCGCGTGCCAAAGGTGCAGGGCTCGTGCGATTCTCACAGTGAACGAGCCATTTGAAAGCAGGCATTGCACTGAACAGATAGAGACTCTCTTTGGAGCGGTGGCTGCCTGGAAAGGGGTGGGGGCCTTGACGTCAAAGTTCACCCAACTTTGCTCATGACAAGAGAGACTTTGGGAGAAAGGCTGCCCTGGGAGTTCTGCTTTACATACAGACATAATGTAAACGGTTTTAGAAACGTTAGAGTGTTTTCTATTCAATAATAATTTTTATATGCATATATTAGCAATTTTGGGGAAAAATATTTTCAGTTTACTATGGGTACGCACTTTCTCCAACAGGGGCAGTATAGAGCGAGAGTTCTAAGAGGTTTTAAGATATAAAAAGTGAGAGAGATTGGGGGAGAGAGATCGAGAGCAGAGAGACAGCAGAGAGACCAGGGAAAGCAGAGAGCAGAGAGAGAGATACCAGAGAGAGCAGGGAAAGCAGAGAGCGAGATACCAGAGAGAGCAGAGATCAGAGAGAGAGAGATACCAGAGAGAGGGTGCAGAGAGAGAGAGCAGAGGGCAGAGAGAGAAAGCAGAGGGCAGAGAGACAGCAGAGAGACCAGGGAAAGCAGAGAGCAGAGAGAGAGATACCAGAGAGAGCAGGGAAAGCAGAGAGCGAGATACCAGAGAGAGCAGAGATCAGAGAGAGAGAGATACCAGAGAGAGGGTGCAGAGAGAGAGAGCAGAGGGCAGAGAGAGAAAGCAGAGGGCAGAGCGAGAGAGCAGAGAGAGAGCGAGAGCAGAGAGAGCAGAGAGACAGAGATACCAGAGAGAGCAGGGAAAGCAGAGAGAGAAGAGAGAGCAGAGCAGAGAGAGATACCAGAGAGAGAGAGCAGAGAGAGAGAGAGCAGAGAGAGAGCAGAGAGAGAGCGAGAGAGCAGAGAGAGAGAGAGCAGAGAATGAGCAGAGAGAGAGCAGAGAGTGAGCAGAGAGAGAGAGCAGAGAAGAGAGAACAGAGAGAGCAGAGAGACAGCAGAGAGACCAGGGAAAGCAGAGAGCAGAGAGACAGCAGAGAGACCAGGGAAAGCAGAGAGCAGAGAGACAGCAGAGAGACCAGGGAAAGCAGAGAGCAGAGAGAGAGATACCAGAGAGAGCAGGGAAAGCAGAGAGCGAGATACCAGAGAGAGCAGAGATCAGAGAGAGAGAGATACCAGAGAGAGGGTGCAGAGAGAGAGAGCAGAGGGCAGAGAGAGAAAGCAGAGGGCAGAGCGAGAGAGCAGAGAGAGAGCGAGAGCAGAGAGAGCAGAGAGACAGAGATACCAGAGAGAGCAGGGAAAGCAGAGAGAGAAGAGAGAGCAGAGCAGAGAGAGAGATACCAGAGAGAGAGAGCAGAGAGAGAGAGAGCAGAGAGAGAGCAGAGAGAGAGCGAGAGAGCAGAGAGAGAGAGAGAGCAGAGAATGAGCAGAGAGAGAGCAGAGAGTGAGCAGAGAGAGAGAGCAGAGAAGAGAGAACAGAGAGAGCAGAGAGAGCAGAGAAGAGAGAACAGAGAGAGCAGAGAGAGAGCAGAGAGAGCAGAGAAGAGAGAACAGAGAGAGCAGAGAGAGAGCAGACAGAGCAGGGAAAGCAGAGAGAGCAGAGAGAGAGCAGACAGAGCAGGGAAAGCAGAGAGAGCAGAGAGAGATACCTGAAAGAGCAGAGAGAGTGCAGAGAGAGATACCAGAGAGAGCAGGAAACGCAGAGAGAGCAGAGCAGAGAGAGCAGAAATGAGCAGACATTTACATTTAAGTCATTTAGCAGACGCTCTTATCCAGAGCGACTTACAAATTGAGAGAGATACCAGAGAGAGCAGAGAGAGGGCGCAGAGAAAGAGAGAGCAAAGAGAGAGAGAGCAGAGAGAGAGCAGATAGAGAGAGCAGAGAGAGAGAGCAGAGAGAGAGAGAGAGAGCAGAGAGTGTAGATTCTCCCTCTCTGATGATGCATCACAACACTGCATTGCTATAGTGACCCTGCATCACAACACTATGTTGCTATAGTGACACTGCATCACAACACTGTTGCTATAGTGACCCTGCATCACAAAACTCTGTTGCTATAGTGACCCTGCATCACAACACTCTGTTGCTATAGTGACCCTGCATCACAACACTGTTGCTATAGTGACCCTGCATTACAACACTCTGGTGTGTGTGGTTTGCTATAGTGACCCCGCATCACAACACTCTGTTGCTATAGTAACCCTTGTTGTGGAAATTTCCTCTATTTGCCAAATTATGGGAGCAAACCCAAACACAAGTCAGAGTTATGCTTAATCTTCACCTTTAATAATAATGAAGCTTTTGCAATAGCATTTTGACTTTCAACAGTTCAGTATCTCTAATGAAAAGTTGAGAGTACCAACATAATGGCAAATGGGATCCTTTATAGCAAAGATCCACCCCCTCTAGACGACATGACAAACCACAGGACTTAGGAGTATCCCCTAGACAGACAGAATTGGCTATAAATTATCGTTCAGTTTGGTCTCCTAAACAAAGCTCTTATTTTGTCCTTGGTACAAAATGGTACCAAGACATTACCCCCACCCTATGATATACTGTATATCAAATTGTCATTTAGATACAACCAATTCTAAATACAACCAATCCTGGACAAGCTCACGGAGAGGAGAGTGAGGCTATAGGTTAAGATAGGAGCAACAAAAGAGGGAGCATAGAATGATTCCAGACATGATGGGAAAAGTAGGGACTGATTCAATTGTTTGTCTTTATTTATTTTAAACTATTTTCTACATTGTGGAATAATAGTGAAGACATCAAAACTATGAACGAACACATATGGAATCATGTAGTAACCAAAAAAGTGTTAAATCAAATTATATTTTATATTTGAGAGTCTTCAAAGTAGCCGCCCTTTGCCTTGATGACAGCTTTGCACACTCTTGGCATTCTCTCAACCAGCTTCACCTTAAATGCTTTTCCAACAGTCTCGAAGGATTTCCCACATATGCTGAGCACTTATTGGCTGCTTTTCCTTAACTCTCCAGTCCAACTCATCCGAAACCATCTCAATTGGGTTGAGGTCGGGGGATTGTGGAGGCCAGGTCATCAACTCCATCACTCTCCTTATTGGTCAAATAGCCCTTACTCAGCCTGGTGGTGTGTTGGACTGGCACACAGACACAGTGGAGCAAAATATATGTTTACACATGATGACACCTTGACCTCTCCCCTCTCTGCGGCCCATGCAACTTAGTCTTGACATAGAACAGATAACTGCAACCCCGCCACAGTATTATACAAAAATACCATTCTGATGAGAAGTAACTTACAAACATATGATGAATATTAAACATCTTAACAACTCATTCTGATTATTCCCCAACACCCTGCATGTATTTCATTTCATATTTGTTTCATGTTTCAACCAGTCGCAGGTGAACATCAACTTGACAGAGGAAACGTAAAATCAATAAACAAACTGTTTTCACAATTAACAGGCCTTGTCTTGTTTCAAGTCTGTTTTATTATGAAAAGTACAATATATCCTTGTATACTTGTACAACTATGGAGCGTATGTCCATATATAATTGTATAATTAGTTGTTCAACATAAAAGACAAAACATGATGACAATATATCCTTGTACAAGTATGTCCATTTATTAATTATTATACAATTTGTTATTCAACACAACAGGCGTACAACAACAAATGATCACATTTTAACTGTGTTATTGGAAGAAGTCCTGGGTCACAATTATAGGAAGACGTGTGTGAGAGTGTGTCCAGAGTGTGTGTTTGTCTAGTGTGTGTGTGAGTGTCCTCTGTGTGTGTGTCCTGTTTGTCCAGTGTGTGTGTGTGTGTATCCACGGTTTTTGTGTGTGTGTGTGTGTTTGTCCAGTGTGTGTGTGAGAGTGTGTCCAGAGTGTGTCCAGTGTGTGTGTGTGTCCCGTGTGTGTGTGTTTGTCTAGTGTGTGTATCCACAGTTTTTTTGTGTGTGTGTGTGTGTGTGTGTGTGTATGTGTGTGTGTATCCACTGTTTTTGTGTGGGTATCCACTGTTTTTGTGTGTGTGTGTGTGAGTGTCCTCTGTGTGTGTGTCCTGTGTGTCCAGCGTGTGTATCCACAGTTTTTTTGTGTGTGTGTGTATCCACTGTTTTTGTGTGTGTGTGTGTGTGTGTATGTGTGTGTTTGTCCAGTGTGTGTGTGTGTGTGTTTGTTCAGTGTGTGTGTGTGTGTGTGTGTTTGTCCAGTGGGTTTGTCCAGTGTGTGTGTGTCCAGTGTGAGTGTGTTTGTCCAGTGTGAGTGTTTGTGTGTCCAGTGTGTGTGTGTGTGTTTGTCCAGTGTGTGTGTTTGTGTGTCCAGTGTGTGTGTGTGTTTGTTCAGTGTGTGTGTGTGTGTGTGTGTGTGTGTGTGTTTGTTCAGTGTGTGTGTGTGTGTGTGTGTGTGTGTGTGTTGTCCAGTGGGTTTGTCCAGTGTGTGTGTGTCCAGTGTGAGTGTGTTTGTCCAGTGTGAGTGTTTGTGTGTCCAGTGTGTGTGTGTGTGTCCAGTGTGTGTGTTTGTGTGTCCAGTGTGTCTGTGTGTTTGTTCAGTGTGTGTGTGTGTGTCCAGTGTGTGTGTGTTTGTCCAGTGTGTGTGTGTGTGTGTGTGTGTGTCCAGTGTGAGTGTGTGTGTCCAGTGTGTGTGTGTGTGTGTGTGTGTGTCCAGTGTGTGTGTTTGTGCGTCCAGTGTGTGTGTGTGTTTGTTCATTGTGTGTGTTTGTCCAGTGTGTGTCTAGTGTGTGTGTGTCCAGTGTGTGTGTGTGTGTGTCCAGTGTGTGTGTGTGTGTGTCCAGTGTGTGTGTGTGTGTGTGTGTGTGAGTGTGTGTGTGTGTCCAGTGTGTGTGTGTGTGTGTGTGTGTGTGTCCAGTGTGTGTAGTGGGTGTGTGTGTGTATCCAGTGTGTGTGGTGTGTGGTGTGTGTGTGTGTGTGTGTGTGTGTGTGTGTGTGTGTTTGTGTGTGTGTGTGTGTCCAGTGTGTTTGTCCAGTGTGTGTGTGTCCAATGTGTGTGTGTCCAGTGTGAGTGTGTGTGTCCAGTGTGTGTGTGTTTGTCCAGTGTGTGTGTGTGTGTGTGTGTCCCCAGTCAGTGTGAGTGTTTGTGTGTCCAGTGTGTCTGTGTGTCCAGTGTGTGTGTTTGTGTGTCCAGTGTGTGTGTGCTTTTGTTCAGTGTGTGTGTGTTTGTCCAGTGTGTGTGTGTGTCCAGTGTGTGTGTGTGTGTGTATCAAGTGTGGGTGTGTGTGTGTCCAGTGTGTGTGTGTGTGTGTGTCCAGTGTGTGTGTGTGTGTGTATGTGTATCCAGTGTGAGTGTGTGTGTGTCCAGTGTGTGTGTGTCCAGTGTGTGTGTGTGTATGTGTGTGTGTATCCAGTGTGTGTGTGTGTATCCAGTGTGTGTGTGTGTTTGCCCAGTGTGTGTCTGTCCTGTGTGTGTGTGTCCTGTGTGTCCAGCGTGTGTGTGTCCACTGTGTGTGTGTCTGTGTCCAGCGTGTGTGTGTGTGTGTTTGTGTGTGTCTGTGTCCAGCGTGTGTGTGTCTGTGTGTGTCTGTGTCCAGCGGGTGTGTGTCTGTGTGAGTGTGTGTCCAGTGTGAGTGTTTGTGTGTCCAGTGTGTGTGTGTGTGTCCAGTGTGTGTTTGTGTGTCCAGTGTGTGTGTGTCCACTGTGTGTCTGTCCTGTGTGTGTGTCCTGTGTGTCCAGCGTGTGTGTGTTTGTCCAGTGTGTGTGTGTGTGTGTCCACTGTGTGTGTTTGTCCAGTGTGTGTGTGTGCATTTGTCCAGTGTGTGTGTCCGGTGTGTGTGTGTCTGTGTCCAGCGTCATAAGGTGAATGCACCAATTTGTAAGTCGCTCTGGATAAGAGCGTCTGCTAAATGACTTAAATGTAAATGTAAATGTGTGTGTCTGTGTCCAGTGTGTGTGTGTGTGTGTGTGTGTCCAATGTGTGTGTCTGTGTCCAGCGTGTGTGTGTCCAGCGTGTGTGTGTGTGTGTGTCCAATGTGTGTGTCTGTGTCCAGTGTGTGTGTGTGTGTGTGTGTGTCCAATGTGTGTGTCTGTGTCCAGTGTGTGTGTGTGTGTGTGTGTGTCCAATGTGTGTGTCTGTGTCCAGTGTGTGTGTGTGTGTGTGTGTGTGTGTGTCTGTGTCCAGTGTGTGTGTCCAGTGTGTGTGTGTGTGTGTGTGTGTCTGTGTCCAGCGTGTGTGTGTGTGTGTGTGTGTGTGTCCAGCCTGTGTGTGTGTGTGTGTGTGTGTGTGTGTGTGTGTGTGTGTGTCCAGCCTGTGTGTGTCTGTGTCCAGCGTGTGTGTGTGTGTGTGTGTGTGTGTGTGTGTGTGTGTGTGTGTGTGTGTGTGTGTGTGTCCAGCCTGTGTGTGTCTGTGTCCAGCGTGTTGTGACGGCCCTGAATTTTTCTGAACCGTCTCAGTGGCAGCTCCTTCCAATAGTTTCCCTTTAATTCCCAATTAAATAGCCAGCATCAGCTGCGCAAAAGTGGGGTTGTGATGGAGAAGTGACTGAGGATGTTTTCAACCCTCAGTTCGTTCTCTATTCCGTTGTTTGTTGCCGTTAAACGTGTGTTTTGTAGCCTAATAGAGTTTACCCAGGATGTCCACTCTTGCGTCCGTGGACTACACCTCTCCGTTCTTCGTGGCCTTTCTGCAGGAGTCTATTGGCTGATTGGATTGTCTGACTGACCGTGTACCACCTTTTTGTATACGGTATTTCATTTGTTTGGATGTGTGATTTATGTAGTTAGTTGTAGTTGAGGACTTAGTAAGTTGTACGCTTTAAAGTTCTGTGGTAAAATAATTGTTATATTGATGGTATGTTTAATACTGGGTTTACGCTACACGGAATGAAAGGACAAACATTGCGTGACAAAAGTCACTTGAGTTCACTGAACTCCTTTACCGGGCTGGACTCTTTTTAGAGGTACAGGACATTTCTGGAGGAACCAGAACTCATTGTGTTATATTATTATATGTGTGTGTAATCATTGATGTTGTTAATACAACCCACGCAAAAGAATATAGTTGTTTTTGAAGTTCTTTCCAATGTTTTAAGGGTTTATGAAAAGTTTATTTCCATCCTGACTTTTACATGAGTCCTTTGTATTGGTGTAGACTTGACGGACCAGATGGGACTCATTCCCACCCAAACTAAAAGGAGAAACCAATGTTTTCTCTGGTAGGCACAACCTACCTGGCACCCCTATAAATAATAACCTCAAGTCAAAACCGTTACAGTGTGTGTGTCTGTGTCCAGCGTGTGTGTGTCTGTGTGAGTGTGTCCAGTGTGAGTGTTTGTGTGTCCAGTGTGTGTGTGTGTGTGTCCAGTGTGTGTTTGTGTGTCCAGTGTGTGTGTGTCCAGTGTGTGTGTGTCCAGTGTGTGTGTGTGTGTTCAGTGTGTGTGTGTGTGTGTCCAGTGTGTGTGTCTGGTGTGTATGTCCGCTGTGTGTGTGTGTGTGTTTGTCCAGTGTGTGTGTGTGTGTGTGTGTGTGTGTGTGTGTGTGTGTGTGTGTGTGTGTGTCCAGTGTGTGTGTCCAGTGTGTGTGTGTGTGTGTGTGTGTGTGTGTGTGTGTGTGTGTGTTCAGTGTGTGTGTGTGTGTGTCCAGTGTGTGTGTGTGTCCAGTGTGTGTGTGTGTGTCCTGTGTGTGTGTGTGTGTATCCAGTGTGTGTGTGTGTGTGTGTGTGTGTCCAGTGTGTGTGTGTGTATCCAGTGTGTGTGTGTGTATCCAGTGTGTGTGTGTGTGTGTGTGTGTGTGTGTGTGTGTGTTTGTCCAGTGTGTGTGTGTGTGTGTGTGTGTGTGTGTGTTTGTCCAGTGTGTGTGTGTTCAGTGTGTGTCTGTGTCAGTGTGTGTGTGTGTGTCCAGTGTGTGTCTGTGAGTCCAGTGTGTGTATGTGTGTGTCCAGTGTGTGTGTGTGTGTGTGTGTGTGTGTGTATCCAGTGTGTGTGTGTGTATCCAGTGTGTGTATGTGTGTGTGTGTTTGTCCAGTGTGTGTGTGTTCAGTGTGTGTGTGTGTGTGTGTGTGTGTCCAGTGTGTGTCTGTGAGTCCAGTGTGTGTGTGTCCCATGTGTGTGTGTCCAGTGTGAGTGTGTCCAGTGTGTGTGTGTGTCCAGTGTGTGTATGTGTGTGTGTGTGTCCAGTGTGAGTGTGTCCAGTGTGTGTGTGTGTGTGTGTGTGTGTTCAGTGTGTGTGTGTGTTCAGTGTGTGTGTGTGTTCAGTGTGTGTGTGTGTTCAGTGTGTGTGTGTGTGTATCCAGTGTGTGTATTTGTGTGTGTATCCAGTGTGTGTGTGTGTGTGTGTGTGTGTGTGTGTGTGTGTGTGTGTGTGTGTATCTGTGAGTCCAGTGTGTGTGTGTGTGTTCAGCGTGTGTGTGTGTGTCCCGTGTGATTGTGTCCAGTGTGTGTGTGTGTGTCCAGTGTGTGTGTGTCCAGTGTGTGTGTGTGTTTCCAGTGTGAGTGTGTCCAGTGTGTGTGTGTCCAGCGTGTGTGAGTGTGTCCAGCGTGTGTGAGTGTGTCCAGCGTGTGTGTGTGTGTCCAGTGTGAGTGTGTCCAGTGTGTGTTTGTGTCTGTGTCCAGTGTGTGTGTGTGTGTCTGTGTCCAGCGTGTGTGTGTGCGTGTGTCTGTGTCCAGTGTGTGTGTGTGTGTCCAGTGTGTGTGTGTGTCTGTGTCCAACGTGTGTGTGTGTGTCTGTGTCCAGCGTGTGAGTGTGTGTTTGTCCAGTGTGTGTTCAGTGTGTGTGTGTGCATTTGTCCAGTGTGTGTGTCTGGTGTGTGTGTGTGTTCAGTGTGTGTGTCCAGTGTGTGTGTCTGGTGTGTATGTCCGCTGTGTGTGTGTGTGTGTGTTTGTCCAGTGTGTGTTTGTGTGTGTGTCCAGTGTGTATGTCCAGTGTGTGTGTGTGTTCAGTGTGTGTGTGTGTGTGTGTGTGTTTGTGTTCAGTGTGTGTGTGTGTTCTGTGTGTGTGTGTATCCAGTGTGAGTGTGTGTGTGTGTGTGTGTGTGTCCAGTGTGTGTGTGTGTGTATCTAGTGTGTGTGTGTGTGTGTATCTAGTGTGTGTATCCAGTGTGTGTGTGTGTGTGTGTGTGTTTGTCAAGTGTGTGTTTGTCCAGTGTGTGTGTGTTCAGTGTGTGTGTGTGTGTGTCCAGTGTGTCTGTGAGTCCAGTGTGTGTGTGTCTGTGAGTCCAGTGTGTATGTGTCCAGCGTGTGTGTGTGTGTCCAGTGTGAGTGTGTCCAGTGTGTGTGTGTCCAGCGTGTGTTTGTGTCTGTGTCCAGTGTGTGTGTGTGTGTCTGTGTCCAGTGTGTGTGTGTGCGTGTGTCTGTGTCCAGCGTGTGTGTGTGTCCAGTGTGTGTGTGTCTGTGTCCAGTGTGTGTGTGTCCAGTGTGTGTGTGTGTCTGTGTCCAGCGTGTGAGTGTGTGTTTGTCCAGTGTGTGTTCAGTGTGTGTTTGTCCAGTGTGTGTGTGTGTGTGTCCAGGTGTGTGTGTGTATCACTGACACAGAGATACTGAGGATTCATAATAAACCCCAAACCCTGGATAGAGGGGCTCAGTGAATGTGGAGGTGAATGTGATCAGGTGGGTCAGTGTGTCAGAGGAGGCTCTATAGAAGGACAGAGTGCCGGCTGGCCAGTCCAGATACACTCCTACTCTGTGGGAGCTGGAGGAGGGGACGTCTATGGTAGTGAGATGACTATTGTGCCAGGCAATGTAACTGTTGTCAGAGCAGTTCAGACTCCAGGACTTGTCATTCCATCCAAGACAACAGTCATCACCCCCTCCTCTCCTGCTGATTCCTTTATATGTCACTCCTATATCAGCCCCTCTCCCACTCCACTCTACCTCCCAGTAACAGCGCCCAGTCAGACCCTCTCTACACAGCACCTGTTCATAGCCCTTAAATCTCTCTGGGTGATCAGGATACGGCTGCTTCTCTATCCTCCATGTCACCTTTCTGTTCTCCTCAGACAGAGAGAGGAGTCTGTTTACTGTGTTTAGGTCCAGTGTGAGATCACAGACATCTGATGGATGAAACCAGACACAATATTAGAAATCATCATCATTCACATTAGAATGTTTAACTGTTTCTAGGTATCAAAAGGAGAAGTTAAGGTAACTTGAGACTTGTTGAATGATCATATGTTATACTGTATGGTAATATAAAACACACTGATTCCCATTAATTACACACACACACACACACACACAGACACACACACACACATTGTCAAATCAACTCTTTGTAAACGTTGGTGTCCCTGATTTCTGCTTCTGTAGAACTACAGCTGATATTTAATATGACCAAGTAAGTAATGATGGTGGTCTTTGACTTTGACTTAACTTGAATGAAGACTTATTCTTAGTCATATTCTTCACAACAGTCAACACTCACATTTTCTAAGTCCAGGTTTCATTCTGTTCTCTCCACCATGTTCCACACTGTAGCGGTAAGCAGAAGAACAGACAGTCATTGAGGGATACACACACACACACACACACACACACACACACACACACACACACACACACAGTAACATATATCTCATGTATGTAGAGTGTTTACTTGGACAAAGTTATATGCCACGTGTATCTTCAGCGTTGTGTGTGTCTCACACATACTTGAGTTTCTCCAGTCTGCAGTGTGGATCCTCCAGTCCAGCAAAGAGCAGTCTGACTCCTGAGTCTCCTGGGTGATTGTAGCTCAGGTCCAGCTCTCTCAGGTGTGAGGGGTTTGACCTCAGAGCTGAGACCAGAGAAGCACAGCCTTCCTCTGTGACTAGACAGCCTGACAGCCTGCAAAGAGTCAAATCATATTAAAACCACACTGATATTCTTTGGTTGTGAAAATAGTGGCAGTATATTTTTTTCAACATATTCAGATATATCAGTGTCCTGAAACCTTCCATATCTATTCATAAATTAATGGTTCATTATTAGAAAGGACACATTATCAAAGTAGAAGAAAATGAATGAATTAACAAATGATCATATATATTGAACTGAAACCTGACATGAATGAATGTATCATTAATATAAATGATCAAAGTATTGCCTCCAGATAGAAACATGTATAGTACAAATATTATAGTAGACTGACCAGACCAGTTTAAAAAGCAGTATCAGTCAGAAGACAGACAGTGAGGTATCAGATTTAGATTGTATTGAGTATACAGTCCACACCATATCTATTTAGACAGTGAGGTATCAGTCCATTTATTTAGACAGTTGTTTATTGAGTATACAGTCCACACCATATCTATTTAGACAGTGAGGTATCAGATTTAGATTGTATTGAGTATACAGTCCACACCATATCTATTTAGACAGTGAGGTATCAGATTTAGATTGTATTGAGTATACAGTCCACACCATATCTATTTAGACAGTGAGGTATCAGATTTAGATTGTATTGAGTATACAGTCCACACCATATCTATTTAGACAGTGAGGTATCAGATTTAGATTGTATTGAGTATACAGTCCACACCATATCTATTTAGACAGTGAGGTATCAGATTTAGATTGTATTGAGTATACAGTCCACACCATATCTATTTAGACAGTGAGGTATCAGATTTAGATTGTATTGAGTATACAGTCCACACCATATCTATTTAGACAGTGAGGTATCAGATTTAGATTGTATTGAGTATACAGTCCACACCATATCTATTTAGACAGTGAGGTATCAGATTTAGATTGTATTGAGTATACAGTCCACACCATATCTATTTTGACAGTGAAGCTGACATTTTAAATGTGTCTCTATTCTCCAACATTTTGGATTTCAGATCAAATGTTTCATATGAGGTGACAGTATATAATGTCACCTTTCATTTGAGGATATTTTAAGAGTATTTATTTAAGGGTATTTTAATACATTTCTGTTTCAACGTTTAGAAAAATTAAAGCATTTTATGTATCTAGTCCTCTATTTGAAGAAGTCATAAGTATTCTGACACTTAAAGTGTATTAAATCAGTCAAAAGTATATCTGGTCCCATATTCCTCGAACACAATGACAACATCAAGCCTGTGACTGAGAAAGATCATGAATGAATCATGAATAATAATTAGTGAGAAAGTTACAGAGGCTACAACAAAACATGCTAATCTCTGACCATTACCAATAACAGAGGCTACAACAAAACATGCTAACCTCTCACCATTACCAATAACAGAGGCTACAACAAAACATGCTAACCTCTCACCATTACCAATAACAGAGGCTACAACAAAACATACTAACCTCTCACCATTACCAATAACAGAGGCTACAACAAAACATACTAACCTCTCACCATTACCAATAACAGAGGCTACAACAAAACATGCTAACCTCTCACCATTACCAATAACAGAGGCTACAACAAAACATGTTAACCTCTCACCATTACCAATAACAGAGGCTACAACAAAACATGTTAACCTCTCACCATTACCAATAACAGAGGCTACAACAAAACATGCTAACCTCTCACCATTACCAATAACAGAGTCTACAACAAAACATGCTAACCTCTCACCATTACCAATAACAGAGGCTACAACAAAACATGCTAACCTCTCACCATTACCAATAACAGAGACTACAACAAAACATGCTAACCTCTCACCATTACCAATAACAGAGGCTACAACAAAACATGTTAACCTCTCACCATTACCAATAACAGAGGCTACAACAAAACATGTTAACCTCTCACCATTACCAATAACAGAGGCTACAACAAAACATGCTAACCTCTCACCATTACCAATAACAGAGTCTACAACAAAACATGCTAACCTCTCACCATTACCAATAACAGAGGCTACAACAAAACATGCTAACCTCTCACCATTACCAATAACAGAGACTACAACAAAACATACTAACCTCTCACCATTACCAATAACAGAGGCTACAACAAAACATGCTAACCTCTCACCATTACCAATAACAGAGACTACAACAAAACATACTAACCTCTCACCATTACCAATAACAGAGGCTCCAACAACACATACTAACCTCTCACCATTACCAATAACAGAGACTACAACAAAACATACTAACCTCTCACCATTACCAATAACAGAGGCTACAACAAAACATGCTAACCTCTCACCATTACCAATAACAGAGACTACAACAAAACATACTAACCTCTCACCATTACCAATAACAGAGGCTACAACAAAACATGCTAACCTCTCACCATTACCAATAACAGAGGCTACAACAAAACATACTAACCTCTCACCATTACCAATAACAGAGGCTACAACAAAACATGCTAACCTCTCACCATTACCAATAACAGAGGGGGACTTATCTTTGTGCCTCTGTAACTTTCTCATTCATCATCATTAACGATTCATTCCTGATTATTCATAATCATGGTAACATCCACATGAATGTAGAAGTGTTCAGAAACATCTTCTATTCTTACTGACAATACAAGTGAAGTGACTCCAAAATGACAGGACATTATTCACCATTCAGTTTCTATTAGGAAAAACATCCAAAACACAACCAAGACAAACTGCAAATGAATTCAACAAGTTAGTAGAATCACAAGCTTGATGTAATCACTGCAGGCATAGAATATAGGACCAAATACTAAACGTATGACTACTTTAATACACTATAAGTGAATATATCCGAATAATTACGACTTTTCAAATGGGAGAACTACATAAATAAAGTGCTTTCATATCTGATAATACTGACCTCAGAGTCTCCAGTTTACAGTGGGGATTCCCCAGTCCAGCAGAGAGCAGCTTCACTCCTGAATCCTTCAGGTCATTGTTACTCAGGTCCAGCTCTCTCAGGTGTGAGGGGTTTGACCTCAGAGCTGAGACCAGAGAAGCACAGCCTTCCTCTGTGACTCCACAGCCTGACAGCCTGACAAAGAGATCATCATGACTTCACAAACACACTGTTAATTTAACACCAGTAGTGTAGAAGGACAATGGCAGATGCATTTGGTTTATTTTCCCAAACAACATATAGATTCATCTTCCGTCTCCTAGAATTGTATGGTCATATTGTTATACTAATGTGAAAATCAATGAATTTATTCAATATGTTTTACAATATAATATTATACACATATTATAATAAATATTTTTCTCTAAACTGAATATTTCTTCCTGATGATTAGTTCTTAAATGTCATTTTATTTACTCACAGAACAGCTCTGGAGGCTTTGACCACTGGCAGCAGCCTCAGAAGACCTTCCTCTGATCTGGAGTATTTCTTCAGGTCAAACACATCCAGCTCCTTTTCTGAAGTCAGCAACACAAAGACCAGAGCTGACCACTGTGCAGGTGACAGGTTGGGTTTTGAGAGACTTCCTGATCTCAGGTATCTTTGGATCTCCTCCACTAGAGAATGGTCATTCAGTTCATTCAGACAGTGGAACAGATTGATGCACCTCTCTGGAGAGGGATTCTCCCCGATCTTCTTCTTGATGTACTTGACTGTTTCTTCATGGCTCTGTGAGCTGCTTCTTGTCTTTGTCAGTAGACCTCGTAAGTGCTTCTGATTGGACTCCAGTGAGAGGCCCAGAAGGAAGCGGAGGAAAAGGTCTAGGTTTCCTGTCTCACTTTGTAAGGCTTTATCCACAGCACTCTTGTAGACAGTAACTTCAGGCTTGTCTCTGAACAGCCAAGAAAAGATACTGGACTTTGATTGAGGTTTGGCCATTAGATTCTCATTGTTGTTGATGAATGACAGGAACACATATACAGCAGCCAGAAACTCCTGAATGCTCAGATGAACAAAGCAGTACACCTTGTCCTGGTACAGCCCACATTCCTCTTTAAAGAGCTGTGTGCACAATCCTGAGTACACTGAGGCTTCATTAACATCAATGCCAGCCTCCTTCAGGTCTTCTTCATAGAAAATCAGATTGCCATTCACAAGCTGTTGAAAAGCCAGTTTTCCCAGTGACAGAATGCTCTCTTCATTCCAGTGTGGACCTGTCTCTTCTTTCCCAAGATACTTTTCATTCTTCTGTTTGGTATGAAACACCACAAGGTGTGTGTACATCTCAGTCAGAGTCTTGGGCATCTCTTCTCTCTTATGTTTCAGCATGTGTTCAAGGACTATTGCAGAAATCCAACAGAAGACTGGAACGTGGCACATGATGTGGAGGCTCCTTGATGTCTTTATGTGTGAGATGATTCTGCTGGCCAGGTCCTCATCACTGAATCTCTTCCTGAAGTACTCCTCCTTCTGTGGGTCATTGAACCCTCGTACCTCTGTCACCTGGTCAACACACCCTGAAAGGATCTTAATGGCTGCTGCAGGTCGGGTAGTTATCCAGAGGAGAGCAGAGGGAAGCAGATTTCCCTTGATGAGATTTGTCAGCAGAACATCCACTGAGGTTGACTCTGTGACGTCCCAACAGATCTTGTTCTTCTGGAAGTCTAGGGGCAGTCGGCACTCATCCAGACCATCAAAGATGAACAGAACTTTGTACTTGTTGTAGTTGGAGATTCCTGATTGTTTGGTTTCCATTGAGAAGTGATTAAGAAGTTCAATGAAAGTGTGTTTGTCCTCTTTCATCAAATTCAGCTCCCGAAAAGGGAATGAAAATACAAATTGGACATCCTGATTTGCTTTTCCTTCAGCCCAGTCCAGAATGAACTTCTGCACAGAGACTGTTTTTCCAATGCCAGCGACTCCCTTTGTCAGCACAGTTCTGATACGTTTGTCCTGTCCAGTTAAGGATTTGAAGATGTCGTTACATTTGATTGCAGTCTCTGGTGTTGCTTGTTTCCTGGTTGTTGTCTCAATCTGTCTCAGCTCATGTTCATTGTTGACCTCTCCTGTTCCACCCTCTGTGATGTAGAGCTCTGTGTAGATCTTATTGAGAAGTGTTGGGTTTCCTTGTTTAGCGATCCCCTCAAATACACATTGAAACTTCTTCTTTAGATTAGATTTGAGTTTACGTTGGCAAATCACAGCAAGCTCATCTGAATGAAGAAATAACACAGAGGATATTAATATTACGTCTGTTTTAATGTCTACAGTATTGAAGGACTGTTATAAAGTTTTACAATAATTTATTCTCTTAACTGACTGTATAAATGTGTAAATGTTTTCATAATGCATTACAGACTGGTGTGACTGATTATATTATTATTGGTATTATTGATGGTATTATTAATGTTCTCTCTCTCTAAATGAATCACCACAACACATCCCTGCTGCTACTTGATGAGGTCACTAGGTGTTGTGTTAAGGCTGCTACAATATCATTGAGTTACACAGCTACTTTATCTGTACTTTAGCTACAGCTTTTAAATGTTATGAATCAGCATTCAACATGAGGCAGACAGATCTTACATTTCTCCAGTGTGTCAGCAAGCTCCTTCTGGTTCATTTTCCTCAGGATGTGCAGTGTGATCTTCAGAGCCCCCTCTCTGGCACTGCTCTCCTGCTTCTCACCTTCAGCATCCACCACTTCCTTATCCTGATTCTGACTCTCAAAGCCTTCTGGGAGTTCTGGACTAAGAATCCTCTTGAACATCTTCAGCTCGTTCTTCACAAATGTCATAATTTTCTCTTCAAGCATCTGAAATTAATAAAGTAAATAAGTTAAGCAAGAGAATAAATGCTTTCTCATTAACACATTAATGAATGATTGACAGATCAACTTTACTTGAGGTAAACAAAAACAACTGTACATAACAGGACCACATACACTGAATATGGAGGCCAGGTCTGTTTGATGACTCTGGGAAGACTGACCACTGAGAATCTCTGACTCTGATCTCTCCTGTTGGTTTCTGTGGACAAAACATGAGGTTACATCTCCTCATCCAGGGAGTACACACACACACACACACACACACACACACACACACACACACACATACATTGTTTTAGGACTATGAAAATGGACAAAAGGATGAGGCTATGGATTATGAAAACAACAACAATAAATGGGAAAATGGGAGAGGAGAAATGTGCAGGGTACCAGGTAGTTGAGGTAATAATGAGACTATAAGGAGTACCAGTACTGAGTCAATGTGCAGGGTACCAGGTAGTTGAGGTAATAATGAGACTATAAGAAGTACCAGTACTGAGTCAATGTGCAGGGTACCAGGTAGTTGAGGTAATAATGAAACTATAAGGAGTACCAGAACTGAGTCAATGTCCAGGCCTACCAGGTAGTTGAGGTAATAATGAGGCTATAAGGAGTACCAGTACTGAGTCAATGTGCAGGGTACCAGGTAGTTGAGGTAATAATGAGGCTATAATTGAGATAATATGTACATGTAGGTAGTGGTATAAGTGACTAGAAAATCAGCAGAGAGGAGTGCACACACAGGGAGTGCCACTCACACACATCCACACACACACACACACACACACACACACACACACACACACACACACACACACACACACACACACACACACACACACACACCCAGGGAGGGAATGTTGTGTTTGTTTAATATTGTTTTAGGACTATGAGAATGGACAAAAGGATGAGCCTATGGATTATGAAAACAACAACAATAAATGGGAAAATGGGAGGAGAAATTACTAGAGACAGTGTTGTTTAACTCACTGACCAGGACCCATGAGTTATTCTTACCTTTGTTCAGTAGAAAAGTCTCCCTCTCTAAAGTGTATAGGACGACCCATAGACCGGTCACTCTTCATGGACACACAGCTGGGAACAGGGGAGGCTGGTCTCTCCTGCCTGATTGGTCTTCAACACAGCAGAGACAAACATTACATCTCTCATCTACTCTGAGCTCAGATGGGGAAACATAAGAAGAGTTTCATTCCAAAAAGCTATATATCCATTTTTAGGAATGTTCGTAAATTAGCTTTTATTTTTTAAAGAAGTTAAGTTTATGTTAAGTTATGTTTTTTTGCTAAATGAGGAGATGCCACGTGGGTACCTGCTTCTATAAACCAATGAGGAGATGGCACGTGGGTACCTGCTTCTATAAACCAATGAGGAGATGGCACGTGGGTACCTGCTTCTATAAACCAATGAGGAGATGGCACGTGGGTACCTGCTTCTATAAACCAATGAGGAGATGCAGCGCGAACTGCGTCACAAATAGAACTGACTTCTAGACGCTCGTTGCAGCGCGAGAGCCGTGTGTCATTTTTAATAACGAGATTAATTTAGCGACGCGAGCGTTGTAGTCAGTCTGTCAGCCCCGCTAAAAGGCTGGTGTCCTTACTCTGCCTTCTCCGGGGGCATGTTGAGGTAAATTTACTAACCGGGAGGGTTGAATTATGTAATTTATTGGAGGGCTGGAAGACGCATCTCGAGGTTGTTTACTCACAATATCAGATATTAAGATGATTTTTATAATGAATGTATACTGAGGTTGAGGTTCTGACTAGTGATTATTTCCCCGGGGTTCAATACCTGCTATTGAGGCGCCCTGAAAATAATATTCAAAAGTTCGGTCCTTGGACACAGAGGGTTTAAACACTAAAGTTACCGTCAGCCGGTGATGATGTAGTGGTAGCTATGGTAACTAGGATGCTGCTGGTAGAGTAGCTAGCTAGATTACCGAGCTGTACCGACTAGCTAGGATAACTAGGATGCTGCTGGTAGAGTAGCTAGCTAATTTACCGAGCTGTACCTACTAGCTAGCAGGTCGTTCGTCTGTCTCTCGTCTCGATGATGAATCCGGTGAACCACAAAATGAAACAAGGATAGAGAGTGAAAAGGATCTGGCTACACTCATACTGTCCCTGAACGTAAAGAAAAATGCTAATTGAACAATAAACTTTGGTGTGTCAACAGTGTAACAAACATAGTTATTCCCCAAGATCACCTCAGTCCACTCTGCGCGTAACCGGACAATATGCTTGGCGCCACACTGAACGTGGACTCGGACAGTTCTGTACGGGGACGTGGACAGTTCTGTACGGGGACGAGGACTGTTCTGTACGGGGACGCGGACAGTTCTGTACGGGGACGAGGACTGTTCTGTACGGGGACGCGGACAGTTCTGTACGGGGACGAGGACTGTTCTGTACGGGGACGCGGACAGTTCTGTACGGGGACGCGGACGGTTCTGTACGGGGACGCGGACAGTTCTGTACGGGGACGAGGACTGTTCTGTACGGGGACGTGGACAGTTCTGTACGGGGACGAGGACTGTTCTGTACGGGGACGCGGACAGTTCTGTTCGGGGACGCGGACAGTTCCAGAACGCGGACATGAGCAGTGCAACACAATCAACTGAACCCAGTCTTTACAGTGGGTTACATTAGTAATATGAATTATTTATTATTATGTTTAACAAACATTCTATGTTTTTTTATAACAATATGTTGAGATCTGGGTCCATATCGCCAAAGTGTCTCAGAGGAGAAAATGAGTCATTTAAGTGCTGAGAATAAAGACATTTTACACTTATGGGTATAAATTAAAGCTATGCATGAAGTCTCTAGTCCCACCTAGTCGGCAGATATTTAGGACACCTGGTGAGCTGTCTTAAGTAGTTAAGAGTTAACAGCAGGTGTCCTAAGTAGTTAAGAGTTAACAGCAGGTGTCCTAAGTAGTTAAGAGTTAACAGCAGGTGTCCTGAGTAGTTAAGAGTTAACAGCAGGTGTCCTAAGTAGTTAAGAGTTAACAGCAGGTGTCCTAAGTAGTTAAGAGTTAACAGCAGGTGTCCTAAGTAGTTAAGAGTTAACAGCAGGTGTCTTGATAATACTATAGAATAATGCAGTGAGTCAGTGGTTCCTGCGCCACATGTAATTGCTTTGAGTAGTTAAAATAATGTTTTGATATTTGATATGATCAATCCATTAATAATATATGTCTTGTGCTTTTGGCAATAATTTATGTAAAATAATTATGAATAACAAGTGATACCATGTGTGTTTCTAAAGCATTTTGTCTTCATTTTGGTAGATTAACTCATGCTTATTCCCCAAGATTAACTCAGGTTCTCACCCAGTGGCTAAGGAGTTGGACCTGTGGCCTAAAGGTGGCTGGTTCGAATCCAGGTGGAAAATGTGCTATTTGCTAACTGCTAGGGTTGCAAGATGTAATTTATTGGCGGGCTGGAAGTCGCACTCTGTCTTTTCTATTCCAAGGTTGTTAACTCACAATATCAGATATTAAGATGATCTTTATAATGAATGTCTACTGAGGTTGAGGTTCTGACTAGTGATTATTTACCCGGGGTTCAATACCTGCTATAGTCACTTTTTTTCTCCACCAAAAGCAACACAGGGTATATAGCTAACTAAAGTCATGAGACCATTTTAGAAAATAATGGGACATATAGGCTGTGGTTGCTGCTATTTTATGTCCATCATATTGCTGCTTGTAGACTATAACTGATGCTTTGTGGTCATATGCTCCCATCTATTGGAAATTTTGCAATTAAAAGTTATTAATTCAAATACAGACATTGGTATTGCAGTTTCTAAAATGTTCAGCCATCATATTCCTGCAAATGACATTAGTTGTCTAATGGTCCATCAGATGGCTTGTAGCCTATAACACAAATCACATGGTTCATCATTTCCTGCTGTACACTATAACTTGATGCTTCATGGTATTTGCTCAATAAACATTTAGCAATTAAAGTTGTTAATTCACATACAGACATTGGTGGGGCTGCTGAGAAATAAAGTGTATTTTTCTCATTAATTCCTTAGATCTCTAACCTGCCCCATCTTTCACCCGCCAATTGCTAGACTTTCACATAGAGGTTTCAGGTCACCAGTTCAAACCACATTTGAAAAATAAAACAAGTGGCTTGTTGATCAAGTGTTCTGCCTTGAAATAATAAATATAATAAAATAACAAAACAAAAACAGCAAAATGCTGAGACAGGTTTTGATTAACAAAATAATCAGTGCTATTTAGTACTATAATGGTATTTACTAACATAATATTATTACTAAAACAGTTTCTAAAATAATTAGGGTTTAGGTTAATGCTAAAATAGGTCATACGTAGGGTTAGATGCTGATGTAAAAAGGGCTTTATAAAAAAAACAGTTTGATTTGGATTGTTTGATTATAGGTTTAGGCTCTTTGTGACATCTGCTGATGTAAAAGGCTTTATAAATACATTTGATATTGGGTTTATAGCTCTCTTGCTCCTCCCTGTGGCCTTCTGTGGGTATTACATATCTCATTCACGACACCTGATAGGCTCATAATCTGAGGTAGCAACTGCATCAGATCTACAAATCAGTGAGCTACACCTGTCCATTTGTTTTCTAACACAGTGAAACTGCGCAGCTTTCACTCAATCCGATGTCTACGAACGAACATTTCGATGCTTATCAAATTACCCAGCAGCCATTTAGAAACAAGTCATCAAAAAAAGTGATGTTTCTTAATTTAAAAAATGTCTTCTGGCTGTTTAAATTGGCCTTATCTTGAAAAAGAGGACAGGGACATACGTTTTAGTGAGGTGGTATACGTTTTTCTGAAAACGAATATGGTAATGACCAGAAAATGTTTAAGGTTTAGCACTGTGGGTCACCACAACGTGTATCCAGGCGAACAGTGATCACGCTCACCAACTAGCTGTAACCCTGTTGATAATAAGTAACCTGACGTCAGCGTTCAAGCTTAATGCCGGCAGGTGTCATTGATACAATAGTGAAGCCTCCATTGTGACGCAGAACAATGAGCTGGGAATAGAACGTTCAGAAGGTGAGTTGATTCCACGGAGCTCAATAGAACTAATAGGAGCTGGCAGGAAGAAGAATGACCTAAAATAAGGCCTGTTTTGTAGGGATTACTATATAACATAACATAATATTATGAAACTGGGCTCCATGGCGGATGCAATGAACTAGTTATCAGAAAAAAACGTTGTTGTAAATGTCATGTTTCCAGCCTACTTGAGGTGCACCGAAAATAATATTCAAAAGTTTGGTCCTTGGACACAGAGGGGTTAAACACTAAAGTTACCATCCATCTAGTGAAGAGAGGAGGGGTTAAACACTAAAGTTACCTTCCATCTAGTGAAGAGAGGAGGGGTTAAACACTAAAGTTACACTAAAGTCCATCTAGTGAAGAGAGGAGGGTTAAACACTAAAGTTACCGTCCATCTAGTGAAGAGGAGGGGTTAAACACTAAAGTTACCGTCCATCTAGTGAAGAGAGGAGGGGTTAAACACTAAAGTTACCGTCCATCTAGTGAAGAGAGGAGGGGTTAAACACTAAAGTTACCGTCCATCTAGTGAAGAGAGGAGGGGTTAAACACTAAAGTTACCGTCCATCTAGTGAAGAGAGGAGGGGTTAAACACTAAAGTTACCGTCCATCTAGTGAAGAGAGGAGGGGTTAAACACTAAAGTTACTGTCCATCTAGTGAAGAGAGGAGGGGTTAAACACTAAAGTTACCGTCCATCTAGTGAAGAGAGGAGGGGTTAAACACTAAAGTTACCGTCCATCTAGTGAAGAGAGGAGGGGTTAAACACTAAAGTTACCGTCCATCTAGTGAAGAGAGGAGGGGTTAAACACTAAAGTTACCGTCCATCTAGTGAAGAGAGGAGGGTTAAACACTAAAGTTACTGTCCATCTAGTGAAGAGAGGAGGGGTTAAACACTAAAGTTACCGTCCATCTAGTGAAGAGAGGAGGGTTAAACACTAAAGTTACCGTCCATCTAGTGAAGAGAGGAGGGGTTAAACACTAAAGTTACCGTCCATCTAGTGAAGAGAGGAGGGGTTAAACACTAAAGTTACCGTCCATCTAGTGAAGAGAGGAGGGGTTAAACACTAAAGTTACCGTCCATCTAGTGAAGAGAGGAGAGGTTAAACACTAAAGTTACCGTCCATCTAGTGAAGAGAGGAGGTGTTAAACACTAAAGTTACTGTCCATCTAGTGAAGAGAGGAGGGGTTAAACACTAAAGTTACCGTCCATCTAGTGAAGAGAGGAGGTGTTAAACACTAAAGTTACCGTCCATCTAGTGAAGAGAGGAGGGGTTAAACACTAAAGTTACCGTCCATCTAGTGAAGAGAGGAGGGGTTAAACACTAAAGTTACCGTCCATCTAGTGTAGAGAGGAGGGGTTAAACACTAAAGTTACCGTCCATCTAGTGAAGAGAGGAGGGGTTAAACACTAAAGTTACCGTCCATCTAGTGAAGAGAGGAGGGGTTAAACACTAAAGTTACCGTCCATCTAGTGAAGAGAGGAGGGGTTAAACACTAAAGTTACCGTCCATCTAGTGAAGAGAGGAGGTTAAACACTAAAGTTACCGTCCATCTAGTGAAGAGAGGAGGGGTTAAACACTAAAGTTACCGTCCATCTAGTGAAGAGAGGAGGGGTTAAACACTAAAGTTACCGTCCATCTAGTGAAGAGAGGGGGGTTAAACACTAAAGTTACCGTCCATCTAGTGAAGAGAGAGGGGTTAAACACTAAAGTTACTGTCCATCTAGTGAAGAGAGAGGGGTTAAACACTAAAGTTACTGTCCATCTAGTGAAGAGAGGAGGGGAAGAGAGGGAGGGTTAAACACTAAAGTTACCGTCCATCTAGTGAAGAGAGGAGGGGTTAAACACTAAAGTTACCGTCCATCTAGTGAAGAGAGGAGGGGTTAAACACTAAAGTTACTGTCCATCTAGTGAAGAGAGGAGGGGTTAAACACTAAAGTTACCGTCCATCTAGTGTAGAGAGGAGGGGTTAAACACTAAAGTTACCGTCCATCTAGTGAAGAGAGGAGGGGTTAAACACTAAAGTTACCGTCCATCTAGTGAAGAGAGGAGGGGTTAAACACTAAAGTTACTGTCCATCTAGTGAAGAGAGGAGGGGTTAAACACTAAAGTTACTGTCCATCTAGTGTAGAGAGGAGGGTAAAACACTAAAGTTACCGTCCATCTAGTGAAGAGAGGAGGGGTTAAACACTAAAGTTACCGTCCATCTAGTGAAGAGAGGAGGGGTTAAACACTAAAGTTACCGTCCATCTAGTGAAGAGAGGAGGGGTTAAACACTAAAGTTACCGTCCATCTAGTGAAGAGAGGAGGTTAAACACTAAAGTTACCGTCCATCTAGTGAAGAGAGGAGGGGTTAAACACTAAAGTTACTGTCCATCTAGTGAAGAGAGGAGGGGTTAAACACTAAAGTTACCGTCCATCTAGTGAAGAGAGGAGGGTTAAACACTAAAGTTACCATCCATCTAGTGAAGAGAGGAGGGGTTAAACACTAAAGTTACCGTCCATCTAGTGAAGAGAGGAGGGGTTAAACACTAAAGTTACCGTCCATCTAGTGAAGAGAGGGAGGGGTTAAACACTAAAGTTACCGTCCATCTAGTGAAGAGAGGAGGGGTTAAACACTAAAGTTACCGTCCATCTAGTGAAGAGAGGAGGGTTAAACACTAAAGTTACTGTCCATCTAGTGAAGAGAGGAGGGTTAAACACTAAAGTTACTGTCCATCTAGTGAAGAGAGGAGGGTTAAACACTAAAGTTACCGTCCATCTAGTGAAGAGAGGAGGGGTTAAACACTAAAGTTACCGTCCATCTAGTGAAGAGAGGAGGGGTTAAACACTAAAGTTACTGTCCATCTAGTGAAGAGAGGAGGGGTTAAACACTAAAGTTACCGTCCATCTAGTGTAGAGAGGAGGGGTTAAACACTAAAGTTACCGTCCATCTAGTGAAGAGAGGAGGGTTAAACACTAAAGTTACCGTCCATCTAGTGAAGAGAGGAGGGGTTAAACACTAAAGTTACTGTCCATCTAGTGAAGAGAGGAGGGTTAAACACTAAAGTTACCGTCCATCTAGTGTAGAGAGGAGGGGTTAAACACTAAAGTTACCGTCCATCTAGTGAAGAGAGGAGGGGTTAAACACTAAAGTTACCGTCCATCTAGTGAAGAGAGAGGGTTAAACACTAAAGTTACCGTCCATCTAGTGAAGAGAGGAGGGGTTAAACACTAAAGTTACCGTCCATCTAGTGAAGAGAGGAGGGGTTAAACACTAAAGTTACCGTCCATCTAGTGAAGAGAGGAGGGTTAAACACTAAAGTTACTGTCCATCTAGTGAAGAGAGGAGGGGTTAAACACTAAAGTTACCGTCCATCTAGTGAAGAGAGGAGGGGTTAAACACTAAAGTTACCGTCCATCTAGTGAAGAGAGGAGGGGTTAAACACTAAAGTTACCGTCCATCTAGTGAAGAGAGGAGGGGTTAAACACTAAAGTTACCGTCCATCTAGTGAAGAGAGGAGGGGTTAAGAACGGAGCAGAAGAGTTTGTTGTTTGCTGTAACTGGTCAACGTTGTATTGTATTGTAATGTATTGTATTGTATTGTATTGTAATGTAATGTAATGTATTGTATTGTATTGTAATGTATTGTAATGTAATGTATGTATTGTAATGTATTGTAATGTAATGTATTGTATTGTAATGTATTGTAATGTATGTATTGTATTGTAATGTATTGTAATGTATTGTATTGTAATGTATTGTAATGTAATGTATTGTATTGTAATGTATTGTAATGTATGTATTGTATTGTATTGTATTGTATTGTAATGTATGTATTGTAATGTATTGTAATGTATTGTAATGTATGTAATGTAATGTATTGTAATGTATTGTAATGTAATGTAATGTATTGTATTGTATTGTAATGTATTGTAATGTAATGTATGTATTGTAATGTATTGTAATGTAATGTATTGTATTGTAATGTATTGTAATGTATGTATTGTATTGTAATGTATTGTAATGTATTGTATTGTAATGTATTGTAATGTAATGTATTGTATTGTAATGTATTGTAATGTATGTATTGTATTGTATTGTATTGTATTGTAATGTATGTATTGTATTGTAATGTATTGTAATGTATTGTATTATATTGTATTGTAATGTATGTATTGTATTGTAATGTATGTATTGTATTGTAATGTATTGTAATGTAGTGTAATGTATTGTAATGTATGTATTGTATTGTAATGTATTGTAATGTATGTAATGTATGTATTGTATTGTAATGTATTGTAATGTATGTATTGTATTGTAATGTATTGTAATGTATGTAATGTATGTAATGTATTGTAATGTATTGTAATGTATTGTATTGTATGTATTGCATTGTATTGTAATGTATTGTAATGTATTGTAATGTATTGTAATGTATTGTAATGTATGTATTGTATTGTAATGTATGTATTGTAATGTATTGTAATGTATGTATTGTATTGTAATGTATTGTAATGTATTGTAATGTATGTATTGTAATGTATTGTAATGTATGTATTGTAATGTATTGTAATGTATTGTAATGTATGTATTGTAATGTATTGTAATGTATGTATTGTATTGTAATGTATGTATTGTATTGTAATGTATGTAATGTATGTATTGTATTGTAATGTATTGTAATGTATGTAATGTATGTAAGGTATTGTAATGTATTGTAATGTATGTATTGTATGTATTGTATTGTAATGTATTGTAATGTATGTAATGTATGTATTGTATTGTATTGTAATGTATGTATTGTAATGTATTGTAATGTATGTAATGTATTGTAATGTATGTATTGTAATGTATTGTATTGTAATGTATTGTAATGTATGTAATGTATTGTAATGTATTGTATTGTAATGTATGTATTGTAATGTATTGTAATGTAATGTAATGTAATGTATGTATTGTAATGTATGTATTGTAATGTAATGTAATGTATGTATTGTAATGTAATGTATTGTAATGTATTGTAATGTATTGTAATGTATTGTATTGTAATGTATGTATTGTAATGTATGTATTGTAATGTAATGTAATGTATGTATTGTATTGTATTGTAATGTATTGTAATGTATTGTAATGTATGTATTGTAATGTATGTAATGTATGTATTGTAATGTATTGTATTGTATTGTAATGTATTGTAATGTATGTATTGTATTGTATTGTAATGTATTGTAATGTATTGTATTGTAATGTATTGTAATGTAATGTAATGTATGTATTGTATTGTATTGTATTGTAATGTATTGTAATTTATTGTAATGTATTGTAATGTATTGTATTGTAATGTATGTATTGTAATGTATTGTAATGTAATGTATGTATTGTAATGTATTGTAATGTAATGTATGTATTGTAATGTAATGTATGTATTGTAATGTATTGTATTGTATTGTAATGTATTGTAATTTATTGTAATGTATTGTAATGTATTGTATTGTAATGTATGTATTGTAATGTATTGTAATGTATGTATTGTATGTATTGTAATGTATTGTAATGTATGTATTGTAATGTATTGTAATGTATGTATTGTAATGTATTGTAATGTATTGTAATGTATGTAATGTATGTATTGTAATGTATTGTAATGTATGTAATGTATGTATTGTATTGTAATGTGTTGTAATGTATGTAATGTATGTATTGTAATGTATTGTAATGTATGTAATGTATGTATTGTAATGTATGTAATGTATGTATTGTATTGTATTGTAATGTATGTATTGTAATGTATTGTAATGTATGTAATGTATTGTAATGTATTGTAATGTATGTAATGTATTGTAATGTATTGTATTGTAATGTATGTATTGTAATGTAATGTATTGTAATGTAATGTAATGTAATGTATGTATTGTAATGTATGTATTGTAATGTAATGTAATGTATGTATTGTAATGTAATGTATTGTAATGTATTGTAATGTATTGTAATGTATTGTATTGTAATGTATGTATTGTAATGTATGTATTGTAATGTAATGTAATGTATGTATTGTATTGTATTGTATATGTATTGTAATGTATTGTAATGTATTGTAATGTATGTATTGTAATGTATGTAATGTATGTATTGTAATGTATTGTATTGTATTGTAATGTATTGTAATGTATGTATTGTATTGTATTGTAATGTATTGTAATGTATTGTATTGTAATGTATTGTAATGTAATGTAATGTATGTATTGTATTGTATTGTATTGTAATGTATTGTATTTATTGTAATGTATTATAATGTATTGTATTGTAATGTATGTATTGTAATGTATTGCAATGTATGTATTGTAATGTATTGTAATGTATTGTATTATGTAATGTATGTATTGTAATGTATTGTATTGTATTGTAATGTATTGTAATTTATTGTAATGTATTGTAATGTATTGTATTGTAATGTATGTATTGTAATGTATTGTAATGTATGTATTGTATGTATTGTAATGTATTGTAATGTATGTATTGTAATGTATTGTAATGTATTGTATTGTATTGTATTGTAATGTATGTATTGTATTGTAATGTATTGTAATGTATTGTAATGTATGTATTGTATGTATTGTAATGTATTGTAATGTATTGTATTGTAATGTATGTATTGTATTGTAATGTATTGTAATGTATTGTAATGTATGTATTGTATGTATTGTAATGTATTGTAATGTATTGTATTGTATGTATTGTAATGTATTGTAATGTATTGTAATGTATTGTAATGTATGTATTGTATTGTATTGTAATGTATGTATTGTATTGTAATGTATTGTATTGTAATGTATGTATTGTATTGTAATGTATTGTAATGTATTGTATTGTATGTATTGTAATGTATGTATTGTATTGTAATGTATTGTATTGTAATGTATGTATTGTAATGTATTGTAATGTAATGTATGTATTGTAATGTAATGTATGTATTGTAATGTATGTATTGTATTGTATTGTAATGTATGTATTGTAATGTATTGTAATGTATGTATTGTAATGTATTGTAATGTATTGTAATGTATGTATTGTATTGTAATGTATTGTAATGTATTGTAATGTATGTATTGTATTGTAATGTATTGTATTGTAATGTATTGTAATGTATGTATTGTATTGTAATGTATGTAATGTATGTATTGTATTGTAATGTATTGTAATGTATGTAATGTATGTATTGTATGTATTGTATTGTAATGTATTGTAATGTATGTAATGTATGTATTGTAATGTATGTAATGTAATGTAATGTATTGTATTGTATGTATTGTATTGTAATGTAATGTATTGTATTGTATTGTATGTAATGTATTGTATTGTAATGTATTGTAATGTATGTAATGTAATGTATTGTATTGTAATGTAATGTATGTATTGTAATGTATTGTATTGTAGTGTATGTATTGTATTGTAATGTAATGTATTGTATTGTATTGTATGTAATGTATTGTATTGTATTGTAATGTATTGTAATGTATTGTAATGTATGTAATGTATTGTAATGTATTGTAATGTATTGTAATGTATTGTAATGTATGTATTGTATGTAATGTATTGTAATGTATTGTAATGTATGTATTGTATGTATTGTAATGTATTGTATTGTAATGTATTGTAATGTATGTAATGTATTGTAATGTATTGTATTGTAATGTATGTATTGTAATGTATTGTATTGTAATGTATTGTATTGTAATGTATTGTATTGTAATGTATTGTATTGTAATGTATGTAATGTATTGTAATGTATGTAATGTATTGTAATGTATGTAATGTATTGTAATGTATTGTATTGTAATGTATGTATTGTAATGTATTGTAATGTATGTATTGTAATATATTGTATTGTAATGTATTGTAATGTATGTAATGTATTGTACTGTATTGTATTGTAATGTATGTATTGTAATGTAATGTAATGTAATGTAATGTAATGTATGTATTGTAATGTATGTAATGTATTATATTCTAATGTATTGTATTGTAATGTAATGTATTGTATTGTAATGTATTGTATTGTAATGTATGTATTGTATGTATTGTAATGTAATGTGATGTAATGTATTGTATTGTAATGTATGTATTGTAATGTATTGTAATGTATGTAATGTATGTATTGTAATGTATTGTAATGTATGTAATGTATGTATTGTATTGTAATGTATTGTAATGTATGTAATGTATGTATTGTAATGTATTGTAATGTATGTAATGTATGTATTGTAATATATATGTAATGTATGTATTATATGTATTATAATATGTGTATTGTAATGTATTGTAATGTATGTAATGTATTGTAATGTATTGTATTGTAATGTATTGTATTGTAATGTATTGTAATGTATGTAATGTATTGTAATGTATTGTATTGTAATGTATGTATTGTAATGTAATGTATTGTAATGTAATGTAATGTAATGTACATGTATTGTAATGTATGTATTGTAATGTAATGTAATGTATGTATTGTAATGTAATGTATTGTAATGTATTATGTAATGTATTGTAATGTATTGTATTATGTAATGTATATATTATAATGTATACCATGTATAATGTAATATATGTATAATTGTATTATGTGTATTGTATTATGTATTGTAATGTATTGTAATGTATTGCTAATGTATTATAATGTATGTATTGTAATGTAATGTAATGTATGTATTGTAATGTATTGTATTGTATTGTAATGTATTACTTAATGTATATATTATGTATTGTATTGTAATGTATTGTAATGTATTGTATTATAATGTATTGTAATATATGTATTGTATTGTAATGTATTGTAATTTATTGTAATTTATTGTAATGTATTGTATTGTAATGTATGTATTGTAATGTATTGTAATGTAATGTATTGTAATGTAATGTATGTAACGTTACTTAATGTATGCATTGTAATATAATGTAATGTGTATATATTGTAATGTATTGTAATGTATTGTAATGTATTGTAATTTATTATAATGTATTGTATTATGTATTGTATGTATGTATTATAATGTATTGTAATGTATGTATTGTAATTGTATTATAATGTAATGTATGTATTATGTTATTGTATTGTAATGTATGTATTATATTATAATGTATTATAATGTATTGTATATATGTATTATATTGTATATTGTATTGTATTGTAATGTATTGTATTGTATGTATTGTAATGTATTGTAAATGTATTGTATTGTAATGTATTATAATGTATTGTAATGTATTATATTGTATGTATTGTAATGTATTGTAATGTATGTATTGTATTATGTATTGTAATGTATGTATTGTAATGTATTGTAATGTAATGTAATGTATGTATTGTAATGTTATGCAGTAATGTAATGTAATGTATGTATTGTAATGTATGTATTATAATATATTGTATTATATGTATTATAATGTATTGTATTGTATGCATTGTAATGTATTATAATGTATTGTAATGTATTGTATTGTAACGTATTGTATGTATTGTAATGTATTGTAATGTATTGTATTGTAAATGTATTGTATTGTATTGTAATGTATTGTATTGTATGTAATGTATGTATTGTAATGTATTGTAATGTATTGTATTGTATTGTATTGTATTGTATTGTAATGTATTGTATTGTATGTAATGTATGTATTGTAATGTATTGTAATGTATTGTAATGTATTGTATTGTATTGTATTGTAATGTATTGTAATGTATTGTAATGTATGTATTGTAATGTATTGTAATGTAATGTATGTATTGTAATGTAATGTATGTATTGTAATGTAATGTATGTATTGAATTGTATTGTAATGTATGTATTGTAATGTATTGTAATGTAATGTAATGTATGTATTGTATTGTATGTATTGTAATGTATGTATTGTAATGTATTGTATTGTAATGTAATGTATGTATTGTATTGTAATGTATTGTAATGTATTGTAATGTATTGTAATGTATGTAATGTATGTATTGTAATGTATTGTAATGTATGTATTGTATTGTATTGTATTGTAATGTATTGTAATGTATTGTAATGTATGTATTGTATTGTATGTATTGTAATGTATGTATTGTAATGTATTGTAATGTAATGTAATGTATGTATTGTATTGTAATGTATTGTAATGTATGTATTGTATTGTATGTATTGTAATGTAATGTAATGTATGTATTGTATTGTAATGTATTGTAATGTATTGTAATGTATGTATTGTATTGTATGTATTGTAATGTAATGTAATGTATGTATTGTATTGTAATGTATTGTAATGTATTGTAATGTATGTAATGTATGTATGTAATGTATTGTAATGTATATATTGTATTTGTATTGTAATGTATTGTAATGTATTGTAATGTATGTAATGTATGTATTGTAATGTATTGTATTGTATTGTAATGTATTGTAATGTATGTATTGTATTGTATTGTAATGTATTGTAATGTATTGTATTGTAATGTATTGTAATGTAATGTATGTATTGTATTGTATTGTATTGTAATGTATTGTATTGTAATGTATGTATTGTAATGTATTGTAATGTAATGTATGTATTGTAATGTATTGTAATGTAATGTATGTATTGTAATGTATTGTAATGTATTGTATTGTAATGTATGTATTGTATTGTATGTATTGTAATGTATGTATTGTAATGTAATTGTAATAATGTAATGTATGTATTGTAATGTATTGTAATGTATGTATTGTATTGTATGTATGTAATGTAATGTAAATGTAATATTATAATGTATTGTATTGTAATGTATGTATTGTAATGTAATGTATGTATTGTAATGTATTGTATTGTAATGTATGTATTGTAATGTATTGTAATGTAATGTATGTATTGTAATGTATTGTAATCTATTGTAATGTATTGTATTGTAATGTAATGTAATGTATGTATTGTATTGTATTGTATTGTAATGTATTGTAATGTATTGTAATGTATTGTATTGTAATGTATGTATTGTAATGTATTGTAATGTATGTATTGTATTGTAATGTATTGTAATGTATGTATTGTATTGTATTGTAATGTATTGTAATGTATGTATTGTAATGTATTGTATTGTAATGTATTGTAATATATTGTAATGTATTGTAATGTATTGTATTGTATGTATTGTAATGTATTGTAATGTATTGTATTGTATGTATTGTAATGTATTGTAATATATTGTAATGTATTGTAATGTATTGTATTGTATGTATTGTAATGTATTGTAATGTAATGTAATGTATTGTATTGTAATGTATTGTAATGTATTGTAATGTAATGTAATGTATTGTATTGTATGTATTGTAATGTATGTATTGTATTGTAATGTATTGTATTGTAATGTATGTATTGTAATGTATTGTAATGTAATGTATGTATTGTAATGTAATGTATGTATTGTAATGTAATGTATGTATTGTATTGTATTGTATTGTAATGTATGTATTGTAATGTATTGTAATGTAATGTAATGTATGTATTGTATTGTATGTATTGTAATGTATGTATTGTAATGTATTGTATTGTAATGTAATGTATGTATTGTATTGTATTGTAATGTATTGTAATGTATTGTAATGTATTGTAATGTATGTAATGTATGTATTGTAATGTATTGTAATGTATGTATTGTATTGTATTGTATTGTAATGTATTGTAATGTATTGTAATGTATTGTAATGTATGTATTGTATTGTATGTATTGTAATGTATGTATTGTAATGTATTGTAATGTAATGTAATGTATGTATTGTATTGTAATGTATTGTAATGTAATGTAATGTATGTATTGTAATGTATTGTATTGTATTGTAATGTATTGTATTGTAATGTATTGTAATGTATGTATTGTATTGTATGTATTGTAATGTATGTATTGTAATGTATTGTAATGTAATGTAATGTATGTATTGTATTGTATTGTATTGTAATGTATTGTAATGTATTGTAATGTATGTAATGTATGTATTGTAATGTATTGTAATGTATGTATTGTATTGTATTGTATTGTAATGTATTGTAATGTATTGTATTGTAATGTATGTAATGTATGTATTGTAATGTATTGTAATGTATGTATTGTATTGTATTGTAATGTATTGTAATGTATTGTAATGTATTGTAATGTATGTATTGTAATGTATTGTAATATATGTATTGTAATGTAATGTAATGTATGTATTGTATTGTAATGTATTGTAATGTAATGTAATGTATGTATTGTAATGTATTGTATTGTATTGTAATGTATTGTAATGTATGTATTGTATTGTATGTATTGTAATGTATGTATTGTAATGTATTGTAATGTAATGTAATGTATGTATTGTATTGTATTGTAATGTATTGTAATGTATTGTAATGTATGTATTGTATTGTATTGTATTGTAATGTATTGTAATGTATTGTAATGCATTGTAATGTATGTATTGTATTGTATTGTATTGTAATGTATGTAATGTATGTATTGTAATGTATTGTAATGTATGTATTGTATTGTATTGTATTGTAATGTATTGTATTGTAATGTATTGTAATGTATTGTAATGTATTGTAATGTATGTATTGTAATGTATTGTAATGTATGTATTGTAATGTATTGTAATGTAATGTATTGTAATGTATTGTATTGTATTGTAATATATTGTATTGTAATGTATTGTAATGTATGTATTGTAATGTATGTATTGTAATGTATTGTAATATATTGTAATGTATTGTAATGTATTGTAATGTATGTATTGTAATGTATGTATTGTATTGTATTGTAATGTATGTAATGTATTGTATTGTAATATATTGTAATGTATGTATTGTATTGTATTGTATTGTATTGTAATGTATTGTAATGTATTGTAATGTATTGTAATATATTGTAATGTATTGTAATGTATGTATTGTATTGTATGTATTGTAATGTATTGTATTGTATTGTATTGTAATGTATTGTAATGTATTGTAATGTATTGTATTGTAATGTATGTATTGTATTGTATGTATTGTAATGTATGTATTGTATTGTAATGTATTGTAATGTATTGTAATGTATGTATTGTATTGTATTGTAATGTATGTATTGTATTGTAATGTATTGTAATGTATTGTATTGTATTGTATTGTAATGTATTGTAATGTATTGTAATGTATGTATTGTATTGTATTGTAATGTATTGTAGTGTATTGTAATGTATGTATTGTATTGTATGTATTGTATTGTATTGTAATGTATGTATTGTATTGTATTGTATTGTAATGTATTGTAATGTATTGTAATGTATGTATTGTATTGTATTGTAATGTATTGTAATGTATGTATTGTATTGTATTGTAATGTATTGTAATGTATTGTAATGTATGTATTGTATTGTATTGTAATGTATGTATTGTATTGTAATGTATTGTATTGTAATGTATTGTAATGTATTGTAATGTATGTATTGTCTTGTAATGTATTGTATTGTATTGTAATGTATGTATTGTATTGTAATGTAATGTATTGTATTGTATGTATTGTATTGTATGTATTGTAATGTAATGTATTGTATTGTAATGTAATGTATTGTAATGTATGTATTGTATTGTATTGTAATGTAATGTATTGTATTGTATGTATTGTATTGTATGTATTGTAATGTATTGTATTGTATTGTATGTATTGTAATGTATGTATTGTAATGTATTGTATTGTATGTAATGTAATGTAATGTATGTATTGTAATGTATGTAATGTATTGTAATGTATGTATTGTAATGTATTGTATTGTATTGTAATGTATTGTATTGTAATGTATTGTATTGTATGTATTGTAATGTATGTATTGTAATGTATTGTAATGTATGTATTGTATTGTAATGTAATGTATGTATTGTATTGTAATGTAATGTATTGTATTGTAATGTATGTAATGTATGTATTGTAATGTATGTATTGTAATGTATGCAGAGACATGTTTGTTGTTTGCTGTAACTAATGGTCAACGTTGTATTGTAATGTATGTATTGTAATGCCAGAGTTGACGTGGACCATCGTTCAAACAAAGAGATGCCTCCCTGACCACCAGTGTGTTTGGATATAATGCAGATCAATTCAGTGAAGAAGAACCTCTAGAGTTCTGACCAATATATATTCTATATATACTGTATACTCAGACCCTTCCTAACCTCCTATAAAGGGTTCTATATATATTCTATATATACTGTATACTCAGACACTTCCTAACCTCCTATAAAGGGTTCTATATATATTCTATATATACTGTATACTCAGACACTTCCTGACCTCCTATAAAGGGTTCTATATATATTCTATATATACTGTATACTCAGACACTTCCTAACCTCCTATAAAGGGTTCTATATATATTCTATATATACTGTATAGTCAGACACTTTGTCACGCCTTGGTCTTAGTATTTTGTGTTTTCTTTATTTATTTGGTCAGGCCAGGGTGTGACATGGGTTTATTATGTGGTGTTTTTTGTATTGGGGTTTTAGTAGGTATCGGGATTGTGGCTGAGTAGGGTTGTCTAGCATAGTCTATGGCTGCCTGAGGAGGTTCTCAATCAGTGTCAGGTGATTATCGTTGTCTCTGATTGGGAACCATATTTAGGCAGCCATATTCTTTGAGTGTTTTGTGGGTGATTGTTCCTGTCTTTGTGTTTGCATCAGATAGGGCTGTTTCGGTTTTCACATTTCATTATTTTCTATTTTCTTCATGTATAGTTTTTTCCTTCATTAAAATATCATGAATCATCATCACGCTGCATTTTGGTCCGACTCTCCTTCACCACAAGAGAACCGTTACACACTTCCTAACCTCCTATAAAGGGTTCTATATATATTCTATATATACTGTATACTCAGACAGGCTAACCTCCTATAAAGGGTTCTATATATATTCTATATATACTGTATACTCAGACACTTCCTAACCTCCTATAAAGGGTTCTATATATATTCTATATATACTGTATACTATATAAAGGGTTCTATATATATACTGTATACTCAGACACTTCCTAACCTCCTATAAAGGGTTCTATATAGGACTCTAGTGGTTCTGTATATTGTAGGAAGATAGAACCCTTTCTGGTTTCAACAGGAGTGAAGAGTGTGTTGATATAACGGATATATTGTCAGAATTCAGCTTGTAACAACGATCAGAATAAAACTATAAAGTTTTGCTGCCAACATATTAGATCATAATTAAGAGGCTAAATGATTGTGTCATGCAAAAATTTTATAGAGGTGTGTGTGTGTGTGTGTGCGTGTGTGTGCGCGTGTGTGTGTGTGTGTGTGTGTGTGTGCTGGTGAGACAACCACATATCACAGTCTAATGCACAGGATACAAACATTCCATTCCAGCTATATAACGTTTTGAAAAACAAAAATTCATACACAAAAAACTATGAATTAAAATCTTAGAACAACAATATTTTACAGACAAGGTTCCCCTAAGCAATACTGACTGATAAATAACACATGTGAAAAAATGGTGGAAACACGTTTTAGAAACAAACAACATTGTAATCTCACCTCTTAGCTTTGGTGTCATGTTCCCCAGAGAGTCTCATTTTAGAGGCAGGGCCCCCCTTCTTTCTCGCTCCAGAGAGACTCATTTTAGAGAACTGACCCCTAAACAGAGATCCAACCTGTTGGTTGTGGTTAACACAGTGTCAACTAAACAGAGATCCAACATGTTGGTTGTGGTTAACACAGTGACAACTAAACAGAGATCCAACATGTTGGTTGTACAGGACACCTAAACAGAGATCCAGCACATGTGACACCTAAACAGAGATCCAACATGTTGGTTGTGGTTAACACAGTGACAACTAAACAGAGATCCAACATGTTGGTTGTGGTTAACACAGTGACACCTAAACAGAGATCCAGCATGTTGGTTGTGGTTAACACAGTGACAACTAAACAGAGATCCAACATGTTGGTTGTGGTTAACACAGAGACAACTAAACAGAGATCCAACATGTTGGTTGTGGTTAAACAGTGACAGAGATCCAACATGTTGGTTGTGGTTAACACAGTGACAACTAAACAGAGATCCAACATGTTGGTTGTGGTTAACACAGTGACAACTAAACAGAGATCCAACATGTTGGTTGTGGTTAACACAGTGACAACTAAACAGAGATCCAACATGTTGGTTGTGGTTAACACAGTGACAACTAAACAGAGATCCAACATGTTGGTTGTGGTTAACACAGTGACAACTAAACAGAGATCCAACATGTTGGTTGTGGTTAACACAGTGACAACTAAACAGAGATCCAACATGTTGGTTGTGGTTAACACAGTGACAACTAAACAGAGATCCAACATGTTGGTTGTTGGTTAACACAGTGACAACTAAACAGAGATCCAACATGTTGGTTGTGGTTAACACAGTATTTCTTGAAGGTCATATGTTCTCTTTTATTCATTATCTCTTAGAAATAAAACATTTACTAACAGACACATCCAAACAGTCAGGTGATTTAATGCATCACATGAATATGTAGTCGTGATTTATATTTTTCACCTTTTGTCCATAATAATATAATAATATATAATAATAATAACAATAACAATATAATATATAATAATATTAGTCTAGTTTGTTCAACAGGTATGATATTATGATGCTGTTACTGAATTCAGTTCATAATATTAATGTTAAGAAAAGTCTGTTCAGTGGTTTCAATACCAAATTACACAGGAAGCAGGAGCTCATTGGAATTTAGAAAACAACAAATGTTCTGATATTCTGAAAGACGACTTACAATTTATACATAAAAATATACAAATTATAAAATAACCTCAATATACGAACATATGAACAACATGTTATTGAATGTGACTTGACTACACCCAGTTAGCTATATGAACAACATGTTATTGAATGTGACTTGACTACACCCAGTTAGCTATATGAACAACATGTTATTGAATGTGACTTGACTACACCCAGTTAGCTATATGAACAACATGTTATTGAATGTGACTTGACTACACCCAGTTAGCTATATGAACAACATGTTATTGAATGTGACTTGACTACACCCAGTTAGCTATATGAACAACATGTTATTGAATGTGACTTGACTACACCCAGTTAGCTATATGAACAACGTGTTATTGAATGTGACTTGACTACACCCAGTTAGCTATATGAACAGCATGTTATTGAATGTGACTTGACTACACCCAGTTAGTTATATGAACAACATGTTATTGAATGTGACTTGACTACACCCAGTTAGCTATATGAACAACATGTTATTGAATGTGACTTGACTACACCCAGTTAGCTATATGAACAGCATGTTATTGAATGTGACTTGACTACACCCAGTTAGCTATATGAACAACATGTTATTGAATGTGACTTGACTACACCCAGTTAGCTATATGAACAGCATGTTATTGAATGTGACTTGACTACACCCAGTTAGCTATATGAACAACATGTTATTGAATGTGACTTGACTACACCCAGTTAGCTATATGAACAACATGTTATTGAATGTGACTTGACTACACCCAGTTAGCTATATGAACAACATGTTATTGAATGTGACTTGACTACACCCAGTTAGCTATATGAACAACATGTTATAATGTGACTTGACTACACCCAGTTAGCTATATGAACAACATGTTATTGAATGTGACTTGACTACACCCAGTTAGCTATATGAACAACATGTTATTGAATGTGACTTGACTACACCCAGTTAGCTATATGAACAACATGTTATTGAATGTGACTTGACTAGACCCAGTTAGCTATATGAACAACATGTTATTGAATGTGACTTGACTACACCCAGTTAGCTATATGAACAACATGTTATTGAATGTGACTTGACTACACCCAGTTAGCTATATGAACAACATGTTATTGAATGTGACTTGACTACACCCAGTTAGTTATATGAACAACATGTTATTGAATGTGACTTGACTACACCCAGTTAGCTATATGAACAACATTTATTGAATGTGACTTGACTACACCCAGTTAGCTATATGAACAATTGAATGTGACTTGATGTTATTGAATGTGACTTGACTACACCCAGTTAGCTATATGAACAACATGTTATTGAATGTGACTTGACTCCACCCAGTTAGCTATATGAACAATATGTTATAATGTGACTTGACTACACCCAGTTAGCTATATGAACAACATGTTATTGAATGTGACTTGACTCCACCCAGTTAGTTATATGAACAACATGTTATTGAATGTGACTTGACTACACCCAGTTAGCTATATGAACAACATTTTATTGAATGTGACTTGACTACACCCAGTTAGTATATGAACAACATGTTATTGAATGTGACTTGACTACACCCAGTTAGCTATATGAACAACATGTTATTGAATGTGACTTGACTCCACCCAGTTAGCTATATGAACAATATGTTATTGTGTGACTTGACTACACCCAGTTAGCTATATGAACAACATGTTATTGAATGTGACTTGACTACACCCAGTTAGCTATATGAACAACATGTTATTGAATGTGACTTGACTACACCCAGTTAGCTATATGAACAACATGTTATTGAATGTGACTTGACTACACCCAGTTAGCTATATGAACAACATGTTATTGAATATGACTTGACTACACCCAGTTAGCTATATGAACAACATGTTATTGAATGTGACTTGACTACACCCAGTTAGCTATATGAACAACATGTTATTGAATGTGACTTTACTACACCCAGTTAGCTATATGAACAACATGTTATTGAATGTGACTTGACTACACCCAGTTAGATATATGAACAACATGTTATTGAATGTGACTTGACTACACCCAGTTAGCTATATGAACAACATGTTATTGAATGTGACTTGACTACACCCAGTTAGCTATATGAACAACATGTTATTGAATGTGACTTGACTACACCCAGTTAGCTATATGAACAACATGTTATTGAATGTGACTTGACTACACCCAGTTAGCTATATGAACAACATGTTATTGAATGTGACTTGACTACACCCAGTTAGCTATATGAACAACATGTTATTGAATGTGACTTGACTAAACCCAGTTAGCGCCATTTTGTATGATTGAACTGTCACGTAGCTGTCCCAGGTGAAATGGACTGTTACATCTGAGTGTTTTACTGTCATTCACTATACTAAAATAACACCAGATATTGAATTTCTCTACACACTTTACAATAATCCCTGGGAAGAGTCTTACCTTGTAGCCTGAATTCACAACCAGAACATGTCAAGTCATTGAGATATTTTCCGTTGTGCTGAGAGATCACCTTCCTGATGACAAGTGTCTCTGTATCTATGTTCTAGGTTCAGTTGATCTTTGGATGTAATAATATCTGGTCAAAGTCTAGTGACACAACACCATAGTATATCATAATCATAACAGCAGTTGGCCAGTAAAGGCCATGGAATACTATAAAACAGGGTTTGTCAACTAGGTTTGGCTTCGGGACAATTGTTTTCTGAGTTAAAGTCGGTGGGTCAGAACATAATTAACATATAATATTTGCACAGTGAAAAGGTCTACACTACAAATTTAACGACATGTTTAATATATTTGATTAGTACACAATACATTCATTCATTTCATTGACAAAATATAATTTTGATCAGATTTAGTTTATAAAATCACCAATATCTCTATTAAATTATAATGTTTTGTTTATTTCTCTGTGTGTTGATTGGTGGGTAAAAACAGGTCTATCAAATCAAATCAAATCTAATTTCTTTATATAGCCCTTCGTACATCAGCTGATATCTCAAAGTGCTGTACAGAAACCCAGCCTAAAACCCCAAACAGCAAGCAATGCAGGTGTAGAAGCACGGTGGCTAGGAAAAACTCCCTAGAAAGGCCAAAACCTAGGAAGAAACCTAGAGGAACCAGGCTATGGGGGTGGCCAGTCTTCTTCTGGCTGTGCATGGAGATTATAACAGAACATGGCCAAGATGTTCAAATGTTCATAAATGACCAGCATGGTCCAATAATAATAAGGCAGAACAGTTGAAACTGGAGCAGCAGCACGGCCAGGTGGACTAGGGACAGCAAGGAGTCATCATGTCAGGTAGTCCTGAGGCATGGTCCAAGGGCTCAGGTCCTCCGAGAGAGAGAAAGAAAGAGAGAAAGAGAGAATTAGAGAGAGCAAACTTAAATTCACACAGGACACCGAATAGGACAGGAGAAATACTCCAGATATAACAAACTGATAACATAAACTACTGCAGCATAAATACTGGAGGCTGAATCCTGGACGGGTCAGGAGACACTGTGTCTATGTAGCCTACTGTAGTCTACACTACTTTATTAATGGGTAAAACAGGTCTATGGGGCGGCAGGGTAGCCTAGTGGTTAGAGCGTTGGACTAGTAACCGAAAGGTTGCAAGTTCGAATCCCCAAGCTGACAAGGTACAAATCTGTTGTTCTAATATACCCCTGAACAGACAGTTAACCCACTGTTCCTAGGCCGTCATTGAAAATAAGAATTTGTTCTTAACTGACTTGCCTAGTAAAATAAAAAAAATTAAAATAAAAATGTAGCCTACTGTAGTCTACACTACTTTATTAATGGGTATAACAGGTCTATGTAGCCTATTGTAGTCTACACTACTTTATTAATGGGTAAAACAGGTCTATGTAGTCTACTGAAGTCTACACTACTTTATTAACAACCCTAGCTCACGAATTGGCTGAGAACTCTGGGGTCGATATTTCTCTAACAAATTGGTTTGACAGTGTGTTTGGGAAATGGAAACATGTCATTATCACTGTGTTGTGGGTCCGTCACCTGTATGAGTGTTTTGGTTCTGTGTGGGGTTCTGTGTGGGTTCTGATGTGGGTTTGTTTGGTACACTTGTGTGACAGTTTTGCTTATCAAGACTCTGGAGAAGGTCTAACAGATTGATGTGGTATGGACCATTTCAGCGCTAGTCTGTGTGATGGGTATCTCGAGCTTCAAGGGCTGGCAGAGGATTCCGTTTCTTTCAGCTATGAGGAGCCAGTGTTGGATGAGACTGTTATTTTGGAGGGATGAGACCCAGTTATGAAGCTATGAGTAGCCATGTTGGATGAGACTGTTATTTTTTATTAGGGATGAGACCGTATTGTTATGAAGCTATGAGGAGCCAGTGTTGGATGAGACTGTTATTTTTGAGGGATGAGACCGTATTGTTAGAAGCTACCTAGAGGAGCCAGTGTTGGATGAGACTGTTATTTTGGAGGGATGAGACCGTATTGTTATGAAGCTATGAGGAGCCAGGTGTTGGATGAGACTGTTATTTTGGAGGGATGAGACCGTATTGTTATGAAGCTATGAGGAGCCAGTGTTGGATGAGACTGTTATTTTGGGTGGATGAGACCGTATTGTTATACAACTTTATGAGGAGCCAGTGTTGGATGAGACTGTTATTTTGGAGGGATGAGACCGTATTGTCTATGAAGCTATGAGAGCCAGTGTTGGATGAGACTGTTATTTTGGAGGGATGAGACCGTATTGTTATGGAAGCTATTATTAGGAGCCAGTGTTGGATGAGACTGTTATTTTGGAGGGATGAGACCGTATTGTTATGAAGCTATGAGGAGCCAGTGTTGGATGAGACTGTTATTTTGGAGGGATGAGACTATTGTTATGAAGCTATGAGGAGCCAGTGTTGGATGAGACTGTTATTTTGGAGGATGAGACCGTATTGTTATGAAGCTATGAACAGCCAGTGTTGGATGAGACTACTTTTTTGGAGGGATGAGACCTATTGTTAATGAAGCTATGAGGAGCCAGTGTTGGATGAGACTGTTATTTTGGAGGGATGAGACCGTATTGTTATGAAGCTATGAGGAGCCAGTGTTGGATGAGACTGTTATTTTGGAGGGATGAGACCGTATTGTTATGAAGCTATGAGGAGCCAGTGTTGGATGAGACTGTTATTTTGGAGGGATGAGACCGTATTGTTATTTTGGAATGAAGCTATGAGGAGCCAGTGTTGGATGAGACTGTTATTTTGGAGGGATGAGACCGTATTGTTATGAAGCTATGAGGAGCCAGTGTTGGATGAGACTGTTATTTTGGAGGGATGAGACCGTATTGTTACTATGAGGAGCCAGTGTTGGATGAGACTGTTATTTTGGAGGGATGAGACCGTATTGTTATGAAGCTATGAGGAGCCAGTGTTGGATGAGACTGTTATTTTGGAGGGATGAGACCGTATTTGAAGCTACCAGTGTTGGATGAGACTGTTATTTTGGAGGGATGAGACCGTATTGTTATGAAGCTATGAGGAGCCAGTGTTGGATGAGACTGTTATTTTGGAGGGATGAGACCGTATTGTTATGAAGCTATGAGGAGCCAGTGTTTTGGATGAGACTGTTATTTTGGAGGATGAGACCGTATTGTTATGAAGCTATGAGGAGCCAGTGTTGGATGAGACTGTTATTTTGGAGGGATGAGACCGTATTGTTATGAAGCTATGAGGAGCCAGTGTTGGATGAGACTGTTATTTTGGAGGGATGAGACCGTATTGTTATGAAGCTATGAGGAGCCAGTGTTGGATGAGACTGTTATTTTGGAGGGATGAGACCGTATTGTTATGAAGCTATGAGGAGCCAGTGTTGGATGAGACTGTTATTTTGGAGGGATGAGACCGTATTGTTATGAAGCTATGAGGAGCCAGTGTTGGATGAGACTGTTATTTTGGAGGGATGAGACCGTATTGTTATGAAGCTATGAGGAGCCAGTGTTGGATGAGACTGTTATTTTGGAGGGATGAGACCGTATTGTTATGAAACTATGAGGAGCCAGTGTTGGATGAGACTGTTATTTTGGAGGGATGAGACCGTATTGTTATGAAGCTATGAGGAGCCAGTGTTGGATGAGACTGTTATTTTGGAGGGATGAGACCGTATTGTTATGAAGCTATGAGGAGCCAGTGTTGGATGAGACTGTTATTTTGGAGGGATGAGACCGTATTGTTATGAAGCTATGAGGAGCCAGTGTTGGATGAGACTGTTATTTTGGAGGGATGAGACCGTATTGTTATGAAGCTATGAGGAGCCAGTGTTGGATGAGACTGTTATTTTGGAGGGATGAGACCGTATTGTTATGAAGCTGTTGGATGAGGTTATTTTTGGCCAGTGTTGGATGAGACTGTTATTTTGGAGGATGAGACCGTATTGTTATGAAGCTATGAGGAGCCAGTGTTGGATGAGACTGTTATTTTGGAGGGATGAGACCGTATTGTTATGAAGCTATGAGGAGCCAGTGTTGGATGAGACTGTTATTTTGGAGGGATGAGACCGTATTGTTATGAAGCTATGAGGAGCCAGTGTTGGATGAGACTGTTATTTTGGAGGGATGAGACCGTATTGTTATGAAGCTATGAGGAGCCAGTGTTGGATGAGACTGTTATTTTGGAGGGATGAGACCGTATTGTTATGAAGCTATGAGGAGCCAGTGTTGGATGAGACTGTTATTTTGGAGGGATGAGACCGTATTGTTATGAAGCTATGAGGAGCCAGTGTTGGATGAGACTGTTATTTTGGAGGGATGAGACCGTATTGTTATGAAGCTATGAGGAGCCAGTGTTGGATGAGACTGTTATTTTGGAGGGATGAGACCGTATTGTTATGAAGCTATGAGGAGCCAGTGTTGGATGAGACTGTTATTTTGGAGGGATGAGACCGTATTGTTATGAAGCTATGAGGAGCCAGTGTTGGATGAGACTGTTATTTTGGAGGGATGAGACCGTATTGTTATGAAGCTATGAGGAGCCAGTGTTGGATGAGACTGTTATTTTGGAGGGATGAGACCGTATTGTTATGAAGCTATGAGGAGCCAGTGTTGGATGAGACTGTTATTTTGGAGGGATGAGACCGTATTGTTATGAAGCTTGTAATACAAATCCTAATAGAAGTGTTACAATGGGATTTAGACCGATAACAGTCATGAATGAATATCTGATGTACATTATATTCCCTTGTATTAATTAGGATTATTTGTTATGTTTCCTTGTAGGATATTAGTTTCAGGATGTATCATCTAGTCATTTAAGGGTGGATTGATAAGAAATGTGTTTTAATAAATGATTAGAATGTTACAGTCCTGAAACCATCTGATACCATGTGATTGTATGAAAGGGTCCATAGGTCTGATACCATATTGGTCTGATACCATGTGATTGTATGAAACCATAGGTCTGATACCATGTGATCATATGAAACCATAGTCTGATACCATGTGATTGTATGAAACCATAGGTCTGATACCATATCTGGTCTGATACCATATTGGTCTGATACCATGTGATTGTATGAAACTGATAGGTCTGATACCATCTAGGTCTGATATGGATTGTATAAACCATAGGTCTGATACCATGTGATTGTAAAACCATAGGTCTGATACCATGTGATTATATGAAACCATAGGTCTGATACCATGTGATTGTACCATAGGTCTGATACCATGTGATTGTATGAAACCATAGGTCTGATACCATGTGATTGTATGAAACCATAGGTCTGATACCATGTGATTGTATGAAACCATAGGTCTGATACCATGTGATTATGAAACCATAGGTCTGATACCATGTGATTGTATGAAACCATAGGTCTGATACCATGTGATTGTATGAAACCATAGGTCTGATACCATGTGATTGTATGAAACCATAGGTCTGATACCATGTGATTGTATGAAACCATAGGTCTGATACCATGTGATTGTATGAAACCATAGGTCTGATACCATGTGATTGTATGAAACCATAGGTCTGATACCATGTGATTGTATGAAATTAATTTGAATCATTATTGATTATTATAACACATGTGTGTGAAACCATAGTGTTAGACTCATTTGATGATTATATTATAATACTGTGTGTGGTTTTAGTCAGAATCATTACGTTTGGGAACAATGTGTCTCTGATAACAGACTATCTGTCTGAGCCAGATCCGGGGAGACCTTGGCTGGGACACTGAGAACTTCCCAGTCCCAGGTCTCTCTCTTATTGTTGTGTGAGGGACTCTCCTATCTTATTGTTGTGTGAGGGTCTCTCCCTATCTTATTGTTGTGTGAGGGTCTCTCCCTATCTTATTGTTGTGTGAGGGTCTCTCCTATCTTATTGTTGTGTGAGGGTCTCTCCTATCTTATTGTTGTGTGAGGGTCTTCCCTATCTTATTGTTGTGTGAGGGACTCTCCCTATCTTATTGTTGTGTGAGGGTCTCTCTAACTATCTTATTGTTGTGTGAGGGTCTCTCCTATCTTATTGTTGTGTGAGGGTCTCTCCTATCTTATTGTTGTGTGAGGGTCTCTCCTATCTTATTGTTGTGTGAGGGTCTCTTATTGTTGTGTGAGGTCTCTCCCTATCTTATTGTTGTGTGAGGGTCTCTCCCTATCTTATTGTTGTGTGAGGGTCTCTCCCTATCTTATTGTTGTGTGAGGGTCTCTCCCTATCTTATAGGACTCTCCCTATCTTATTTGTGTGAGGGTCTCTCTCTATCTTATTGTTGTGTGAGGACTCCTATCTTATTGTTGTGTGAGGGACTCTCTCTTATTGTTGTGTGAGGTCTCTCTATCTTATTGTTGTGTGAGGGACTCTCCTATCTTATTGTTGTGTGAGGGTCTCTCCCTCTCTCTCTTATTGTTGTGTGAGGGTCTTATTGTTGTGTGAGGGACTCTCCTATCTTATTGTTGTGTGAGGGACTCTCCCTATCTTATTGTTGTGTGAGGGACTCTCTCTATCTTATTGTTGTGTGAGGGTCTCTCCTATCTTATTGTCTCTCCCTATCTTATTGTTGTGTGAGGGTCTCTCCTATCTTATTGTTGTGTGAGGACTCTCCTATCTTATTGTTGTGTGAGGGTCTCTCCTATCTTATTGTTGTGTGAGGGTCTCTCTCTATCTTATTGTTGTGTGAGGGTCTCTCCCTATCTTATTGTTGTGTGAGGGTCTCTCCCTATCTTATTGTTGTGTGAGGTCTCTATCTTATTGTTGTGTGACTCTCCCTATCTTATTGTTGTGTGAGGGACTCTCCCTATCTTATTGTTGTGTGAGGGTCTCTCTATCTTATTGTTGTGTGAGGGACTCTCTCCTATCTTATTGTTGTGTGAGGGACTCTCCTATCTTATTGTTGTGTGAGGGTCTCTCTCTATCTTATTGTTGTGTGAGGGACTCTCCCTATCTTATTGTTGTGTGAGGGTCTCTCTCTATCTTATTGTTGTGTGAGGGACTCTCTCTATCTTATTGTTGTGTGAGGGTCTCTCCCTCTCTCTCTATCTTATTGTTGTGTGAGGGTCTCTCCTATATCTTATTGTTGTGTGAGGGACTCTCCTATCTTATTGTTGTGTGAGGGTCTCTCCCTCTCTCTCTCTATCTTATTGTTGTGTGAGGGTCTCTCCTTATTGTTGTGTGAGGGTCTCTCTCTCTATCTTATTGTTGTGTGAGGGTCTCTCCTATCTTATTGTTGTGTGAGGGTCTCTCCCTCTCTCTATCTTATTGTTGTGTGAGGGACTCTCCCTATCTTATTGTTGTGTGAGGGATCTTATTGTTGTGTGAGGGTCTCTCCTATCTTATTTATTGTGTGAGGGACTCTCCCTTATCTCCCTATCTTATTGTTGTGTGAGGGTCTCTCCTCTCTCCCTATCTTATTGTTGTGTGAGGGTCTCTCCCTCTCTCTCTATCTTATTGTTGTGTGAGGGTCTCTCTATCTTATTGTTGTGTGAGGGACTCTCCCTATCTTATTGTTGTGTGAGGGTCTCTCCCTCTCCCTATCTTATTGTTGTGTGAGGGTCTCTCCCTCTCTCTCTATCTTATTGTTGTGTGAGGGTCTCTCTCTATCTTATTGTTGTGTGAGGTCTCTCCCTATCTTATTGTTGTGTGAGGGTCTCTCCTCTCTCTATCTTATTGTTGTGTGAGGGTCTCTCCTATCTCTCCCTATCTTATTGTTGTGTGAGGGTCTCTCCCTCTCTCTATCTTATTGTTGTGTGAGGGTCTCTCCTATCTTATTTATTGTTGTGTGAGGGTCTCTCCCTATCTTATCTTATTGTTGTGAGGGTCTCTCCCTCTCTCTATCTTATTGTTGTGTGAGGGTCTCTCCTTATTGTTGTGTGAGGGTCTCTCTCTATCTTATTGTTGTGTGAGGGTCTCTCCCTATCTTATTGTTGTGTGAGGGTCTCTCTCTCTTATTGTTGTGTGAGGGTCTCTCTATCTTATTGTTGTGTGAGGGTCTCTCCTCTTATTGTTGTGTGAGGGTCTCTCTCTATCTTATTGTTGTGTGAGGGTCTCTCCTTATTGTTGTGTGAGGTCTCTCCTATCTTATTGTTGTGTGAGGGACTCTCTCCTATCTTATTGTTGTGTGAGGGTCTCTCCCTATCTTATTGTTGTGTGAGGACTCTCCTATCTTATTGTTGTGTGAGGGTCTCTCTCTCTTATTGTTGTGTGAGGACTCTCCCTCTCTCTATCTTATTGTTGTGTGAGGGTCTCTCCCTCTCTATCTATTGTTGTGTGAGGGTCTCTCTCTCTATCTTATTGTTGTGTGAGGGTCTCTCCCTATCTTATTGTTGTGTGAGGGTCTCTCTCTATCTTATTGTTGTGTGATCTTATTGTTGTGTCTCTCCTATCTTATTGTTGTGTGAGGGTCTCTCTATCTTATTGTTGTGTGAGGGTCTCTCCTATCTTATTGTTGTGTGAGGGACTCTCTCTCCCTATCTTATTGTTGTGTGAGGGTCTCTCTCTCTATCTTATTGTTGTGTGAGGGTCTCTCCTATCTTATTGTTGTGTGAGGGTCTCTCTCTATCTTATTGTTGTGTGAGGGTCTCTCTCTTATTGTTGTGTGAGGGACTCTCCTCTCTCTCTATCTTATTGTTGTGTGAGGGTCTCTCTCTCCTTATTGTTGTGTGAGGGTCTCTCCTATCTTATTGTTGTGTGAGGGTCTCTCCTCTCTCCTATCTTATTGTTGTGTGAGGGTCTCTCCCTATCTTATTGTTGTGTGATTCTCTATCTTATTGTTGTGTGAGGGTCTCTCCTCTCTCTCTATCTTATTGTTGTGTGAGGGTCTCTCCTATCTTATTGTTGTGTGAGGGTCTCTCCTCTATCTTATTGTTGTGTGAGGACTCCTTATTGTTGTGTGAGGGTCTCCCTATCTTATTGTTGTGTGAGGGTCTCTCCTATCTTATTGTTGTGTGAGGGTCTCTCCTCTCTATCTTATTGTTGTGTGAGGGTCTCTCCCTATCTTATTGTTGTGTGAGGGTCTCTCCCTTATTGTTGTGTGAGGGTCTCTCCTATCTTATTGTTGTGTGAGGGTCTCTCCCTCTCTCTCTATCTTATTGTTGTGTGAGGGTCTCTCCCTCTCTCTCTATCTTATTGTTGTGTGAGGGTCTCTCCTCTATCTTATTGTTGTGTGAGGGTCTCTCCCTCTCTCTCTATCTTATTGTTGTGTGAGGGTCTCTCCCTCTCTATCTTATTGTTGTGTGAGGGTCTCTCTCTCTATCTTATTGTTGTGTGAGGGTCTCTCCTATCTTATTGTTGTGTGAGGGTCTCTCCCTCTATCTTATTGTTGTGTGAGGGTCTCTCCTCTCTTATTGTTGTGTGATCTCCCTATCTTATCTTATTGTTGTGTGAGGGTCTCTCTCTATCTTATTGTTGTGTGAGGGTCTCTCCTCTCTCTCTTATCTTATTGTTGTGTGAGGGTCTCCCTCTCTATCTTATTGTTGTGTGAGGGTCTCTCTATCTTATTGTTGTGTGAGGGTCTCTCCTCTCTCTCTATCTTATTGTTGTGTGAGGGTCTCTCCTCTTATTGTTGTGTGAGGGTCTCTCTATCTTATTGTTGTGTGAGGGTCTCTCCCTCTATCTTATTGTTGTGTGAGGGTCTCTCCTATCTTATTGTTGTGTGAGGGTCTCTCCTATCTTATTGTTGTGTGAGGTCTCTATCTTATTGTTGTGTGAGGGTCTCTCCCTATCTTATTGTTGTGTGAGGGTCTCTCCTATCTTATTGTTGTGTGAGGGTCTCTCTTCTTATTGTTGTGTGAGGTCTCTCCCTATCTTATTGTTGTGTGAGGGACTCTCCTATCTTATTGTTGTGTGAGGGTCTCTCCCTCTCTCTATCTTATTGTTGTGTGAGGGTCTCTCCCTATCTTATTGTTGTGTGAGGGTCTCTCCCTATCTTATTGTTGTGTGAGGGTCTCTCCCTCTCCCTATCTTATTGTTGTGTGAGGGTCTCTCCCTATCTTATTGTTGTGTGAGGGTGTGAGGGTCTCTCCTATCTCTCCTATCTTATTGTTGTGTGAGGGTCTCTCCTATCTTATTGTTGTGTGAGGGTCTCCTATCTTATTGTTGTGTGAGGGTCTCTCCTATCTTATTGTTGTGTGAGGGTCTCTCCTCTTATTGTTGTGTGAGGGTCTCTCTATCTTATTGTTGTGTGAGGGTCTCTCCTATCTTATTGTTGTGTGAGGGTCTCTCCCTATCTTATTGTTGTGTGAGGGACTCTCCTCTATCTTATTGTTGTGTGAGGGTCTCTCCCTATCTTATTGTTGTGTGAGGGTCTCTCCCTATCTTATTGTTGTGTGAGGGTCTCCCTTATTGTTGTGTGAGGGTCTCTCTCTCTATCTTATTGTTGTGTGAGGGTCTCTCCTATCTTATTGTTGTGTGAGGGTCTCTCCCTATCTTATTGTTGTGTGAGGGACTCTCTCCTTATTGTTGTGTGAGGGACTCTCCCTATCTTATTGTTGTGTGAGGGTCTCTCCCTATCTTATTGTTGTGTGAGGGACTCTCCTATCTTATTGTTGTGTGAGGGTCTCTCCTATCTTATTGTTGTGTGAGGGTCTCTCCCTATCTTATTGTTGTGTGAGGGACTCTCCTATCTTATTGTTGTGTGAGGGACTCTCCCTCTCTCTCTATCTTATTGTTGTGTGAGGGTCTCTCTCTATCTTATTGTTGTGTGAGGGTCTCTCCTATCTTATTGTTGTGTGAGGGACTCTCCCTATCTTATTGTTGTGTGAGGGTCTCTCCTATCTTATTGTTGTGTGAGGGTCTCTCCCTTATTGTTGTGTGAGGGACTCTCCCTATCTTATTGTTGTGTGAGGGTCTCTCCCTCTCTCTCTCTATCTCTCTCCTATCTTATTGTTGTGTGAGGGTCTCTCCCTCTCTCCTATCTTATTGTTGTGTGAGGGTCTCTCCCTATCTTATTGTTGTGTGAGGGTCTCTCTCTATCTTATTGTTGTGTGAGGGACTCTCTCTATCTTATTGTTGTGTGAGGGTCTCCCTATCTTATTGTTGTGTGAGGGTCTCTCCTATCTTATTGTTGTGTGAGGGTCTCTCCCTATCTTATTGTTGTGTGAGGGTCTCTCTCCTCTATCTTATTGTTGTGTGAGGGTCTCTCCTCTCTCTCTATCTTATTGTTGTGTGAGGGTCTCTCTTATTGTTGTGTGAGGGACTCTCTCTATCTTATTGTTGTGTGAGGGTCTCTCCTATCTTATTGTTGTGTGAGGGTCTCTCCTTATTGTTGTGTGAGGGTCTCTCCCTATCTTATTGTGTGAGGGACTCTCCCTATCTTATTGTTGTGTGAGGGTCTCTCCCTCCTCTATCTTATTGTTGTGTGAGGGTCTCTCCTCTCTCTTATTTGTTGTGTGAGGGTCTCTCCCTATCTTATTGTTGTGTGAGGGTCTCTCCTATCTTATTGTTGTGTGAGGGTCTCTCCCTCTCTCTCTATCTTATTGTTGTGTGAGGGTCTCTCCCTATCTTATTGTTGTGTGAGGGACTCTCTCTATCTTATTGTTGTGTGAGGGACTCTATCTTATTGTTGTGTGAGGGTCTCTCTCTATCTTATTGTTGTGTGAGGGTCTCTCCCTCTCTCTCTATCTTATTGTTGTGTGAGGGACTCTCCCTATCTTATTGTTGTGTGAGGGTCTCTCCCTCTCTCTCTATCTTATTGTTGTGTGAGGGTCTCTCCCTATCTTATTGTTGTGTGAGGGTCTCTCCCTCTCTCTCTATCTTATTGTTGTGTGAGGGTCTCTCCCTATCTTATTGTTGTGTGAGGGTCTCTCCCTCTCTCTCTATCTTATTGTTGTGTGAGGGTCTCTCCCTCTCTATCTTATTGTTGTGTGAGGGTCTCTCTCTATCTTATTGTTGTGTGAGGGTCTCTCCCTCTTATTGTTGTGTGAGGGTCTCTCTTATTGTTGTGTGAGGGACTCTCCCTCTATCTTATTGTTGTGTGAGGGTCTCTCCCTATCTTATTGTTGTGTGAGGGTCTCTCTCTATCTTATTGTTGTGTGAGGGTCTCTCCTTGTTGTGTGAGGGTCTCTCTCCTATCTCTCCTATTGTTGTGTGAGGGTCTCTCCTATCTTATTGTTGTGTGAGGGTCTCTCCCTCTCTCTATCTTATTGTTGTGTGAGGGTCTCTCCTTATTGTTGTGTGAGGGACTCTCTCTTATTGTTGTGTGAGGACTCTATCTTATTGTTGTGTGAGGGTCTCTCTCTATCTTATTGTTGTGTGAGGGTCTCTCCCTCTCTCTATCTTATTGTTGTGTGAGGGTCTCTCCCTATCTTATTGTTGTGTGAGGGTCTCTCCCTCTCTCCCTATCTTATTGTTGTGTGAGGGTCTCTCTCTATCTTATTGTTGTGTGAGGGTCTCTCCTATCTTATTGTTGTGTGAGGGTCTCTCCCTATCTTATTGTTGTGTGAGGGTCTCTCCTTATTGTTGTGTGATCTTATTGTTGTTGTGAGGGACTCTCCCTATCTTATTGTTGTGTGAGGGTCTCTCCTCTCTCCCTATCTTATTGTTGTGTGAGGGTCTCTCCCTATCTTATTGTTGTGTGAGGGTCTCTCCTATCTTATTGTTGTGTGAGGGTCTCTCCCTATCTTATTTATTGTTGTGTGAGGGTCTCTCCTATCTTATTGTTGTGTGAGGGACTCTCCCTATCTTATTGTTGTGTGAGGGTCTCTCCCTCTCTCCCTATCTTATTGTTGTGTGAGGGTCTCTCCCTCTCTCTCTATCTTATTGTTGTGTGAGGGTCTCTCTCTCTATCTTATTGTTGTGTGAGGGTCTCTCCCTCTCTCCCTATCTTATTGTTGTGTGAGGGTCTCTCTCCTTATTGTTGTGTGAGGGTCTCTCTATCTTATTGTTGTGTGAGGGTCTCTCCCTCTTATTGTTGTGTGAGGGACTCTCTATCTTATTGTTGTGTGAGGGTCTCTCCTCTCTCTATCTTATTGTTGTGTGAGGGTCTCTCCCTCTCTCTCTATCTTATTGTTGTGTGAGGGTCTCTCCCTCTCTCTCTATCTTATTGTTGTGTGAGGGTCTCTCCCTCTCTCTATCTTATTGTTGTGTGAGGGTCTCTCCCTATCTTATTGTTGTGTGAGGGTCTCTCCCTATCTTATTGTTGTGTGAGGGACTCTCCCTCTTATTGTTGTGTGAGGGTCTCTCTATCTTATTGTTGTGTGAGGGTCTCTCTCCTATCTTATTGTTGTGTGAGGGACTCTCTCTATCTTATTGTTGTGTGAGGGTCTCTCTATCTTATTGTTGTGTGAGGGTCTCTCCTCTCCTATCTTATTGTTGTGTGAGGGTGTTGTGTGAGGGTCTCTCCCTCTCTCTATCTTATTGTTGTGTGAGGGTCTCTCCCTCTCTCTATCTTATTGTTGTGTGAGGGTCTCTCCTATCTTATTGTTGTGTGAGGGTCTCTCTATCTTATTGTTGTGTGAGGGTCTCTCCTCTCTCTATCTTATTGTTGTGTGAGGGTCTCTCCTCTCTCTCTATCTTATTGTTGTGTATTCCCTCTCTCTCTATCTTATTGTTGTGTGAGGGTCTCTCTATCTTATTGTTGTGTGAGGGTCTCTCCTCTCTCCTATCTTATTGTTGTGTGATTGTTGTGTGAGGGTCTCTCTCTATCTTATTGTTGTGTGAGGGTCTCTCCCTCTCTCCTATCTTATTGTTGTGTGAGGGTCTCTCCCTCTCTCTATCTTATTGTTGTGTGAGGGTCTCTCCCTATCTTATTGTTGTGTGAGGGACTCTCCTATCTTATTGTTGTGTGAGGGTCTCTCCCTATCTTATTGTTGTTGTGTGAGGGTCTCTCCTCCTCTCTATCTTATTGTTGTGTGAGGGTCTCTCCTATCTTATTGTTGTGTGAGGGTCTCCTCTCTCTCTCTCTATCTTATTGTTGTGTGAGGGTCTCTCCTATCTTATTTATTGTTGTGTGAGGGTCTCTCCCTCTCTCCTATCTTATTGTTGTGTGAGGTCTCTCCCTCTCTCTATCTTATTGTTGTGTGAGGGTCTCTCCTCTCTCTATCTTATTGTTGTGTGAGGGTCTCTCCCTCTCTCTATCTTATTGTTGTGTGAGGGTCTCTCCCTCTCTCTCTATCTTATTGTTGTGTGAGGGTCTCTCTCCCTTGTGTGAGGGTCTCTCCTCTATCTTATTGTTGTGTGAGGGTCTCTCCTCTCTCTCTATCTTATTGTTGTGTGAGGGTCTCTCCTCTCTCTCTATCTTATTGTTGTGTGAGGGTCTCTCCCTATCTTATTGTTGTGTGAGGGTCTCTCCTCTCTCCTATCTTATTGTTGTGTGAGGGTCTCTCTCTATCTTATTGTTGTGTGAGGGTCTCTCTCTATCTTATTGTTGTGTGAGGGTCTCTCCTCTCTATCTTATTGTTGTCTCTCTCTATCTTATTGTTGTGTGAGGGTCTCTCCTATCTTATTGTTGTGTGAGGGTCTCTCCCTCTTGTGTGAGGGTCTCTCTATCTTATTGTTGTGTGAGGGTCTCTCCCTCTCTCTCTATCTTATTGTTGTGTGAGGGTCTCTCCTATCTTATTGTTGTGTGAGGGTCTCTCCCTCTCTCCTATCTTATTGTTGTGTGAGGGTCTCTCCTCTCTCCTATCTTATTGTTGTGTGAGGGTCTCTCCCTCTCTCCCTTATCTTATTTATTGTTGTGTGAGGGTCTCTCCCTCTCTCTCTATCTTATTGTTTTGTTGTGTGAGGGTCTCTATTTCTTATTTATTGTTGTGTGAGGGTCTCTCCCTCTCTCTATCTTATTGTTGTGTGAGGGTCTCTCCCTCTCTCCTATCTTATTGTTGTGTGAGGGTCTCTCCCTCTCTCTCTATCTTATTGTTGTGTGAGGGTCTCTCCTCTCTACCTTTCTTATTGTTGTGTGAGGGTCTCTCCTCTCTCTCTATCTTATTGTTGTGTGAGGGTCACCCTTTATTTAATTAAAATCTTTAGTACAGACCTTTTACATTTACATTTAAGTCATTTATTGTTGACGCTCTTATCCAGATCTTATTGACTTACAAATTGGTGCATTCACCTTATGACCTCCAGTGGAACAGTAGTGCATCTAAATCTTTTCAGGGGAGGGGGGTCTCTCCTCTCTCTCTATCTTATTGTTGTGAGGGGATTACTTTATCCTATCCTAGGTATTCCTTAAAGAGGTGGGGTTTCAGGTGTCTCCGGAAGGTGGTGATTGACTCCGCTGTCCTGGCGTTGTGAGGGAGTTTGTTCTTACCATTGGGGGGTCCAGAGCAGCGAACAGTTTTGACTGGGCTGAAACTGTACTCTCAGTGGTAGGGAGGCGAGCAGGCCAGAGGTGGATGAACAGTGCCCTTGTTTGGGTGTAGGGCCTTTTAAACATGTTATAATTAGTTAAACAATTTTACTATGCAATATTTAACCAAGCCAGAATGTTTTTATACACGGTTCTCCTACCGTGAGAACTGAGTCCGAGCAATGGACAAGACATAATGGACTGTAAAGGACACTGGCAGCTCAGGTGAGAGGCATTATCAAGGGCCATCCACTTTGAACATGTGCCATTGGAAGGACGAACTGAAAATCTGAAGAAGAACATCAAGACGCGCCAGAAGGAGGAGTGCCTGGTCAGCCCTGTTTATTTGGGTTGTGGAGTTCTGCACACTGCGAAATGTAAAGTAAGTGAGACTAAGAATGCATTGAGATACCGATCTGTCATTACTATGCCACTCCCGACAGTGTAAGGCAGGGATAAACTGGGGCTGTAATGATAAAAAGTTAATACTGGTAAAAAACTGTCTATATTTGATCCCGTTTGTAAATTGACATTCTAACTGTAAGGGTGTACTAAGTTGAGGGACTTGAATTTGAGTGATAGACTTAAAGTGGACCACTGAAGACTGTCATTCTAAATGTGGGTTGTATGACATTTATAGTCGGGGTTATATAAGAAATTGTGCAGCAAAGCCAGTGAGACTATTCTTGCCATGACATTACTGGGGCGGCAGCGTAGCCTAGTGGTTAGAGCGTTGGACTAGTAACCGGAAGGTTGCAAGTTCAAAACCCCGAGCTGACGAGATACAAATCTGTCGTTCTGCCCCTGAACAGGCAGTTAATTAACCCACTGTTCCTAGGCCGTCATTGAAAATAAGAATTTGTTCTTAACTGACTTGCCTAGTTAAATGAAGGTAAAAATAAAATAAATACAAATTACTGACCCTTGAAGGAGACGCCTCAGAACCCTGTTTACCTGATGTATTTCCTGTCTGATGAAGACGATGATAATCCATAACAACGAGGTAAAAACATTGAGTTAATAGTCCAGCCTGTCCATAACGGTGGGTTATGTGAATGGTGCTCCCAAGGTGGAGTTAAGGGCCTACATGGTGACTCATGTCCATAGGCTCACGGTGGGGGTTATGTGAATGGTGCTCCCAAGGTGGAGTTAAGGGCCTACCGTCATGGTGACTCATGTCCATAGGCTCACGGTGGGGGTTATGTGAATGGTGCTCCCAAGGTGGAGTTAATGGCCTACCGTCATGGTGACTCATGCCCATAGGCTCACGGTGGGGGTTATGTGAATGGTGCTCCCAAGGTGGAGTTAAGGGCCTACCGTCATGGTGACTCATGTCCATAGGCTCACGGTGGGGGTTATGTGAATGGTGCTCCCAAGGTGGAGTTAAGGGCCTACCGTCATGGTGACTCTGTGGCAATATGTGTCTCAACAGAGCTATTGAGTTACATACTTTATCACCACACACAAGTCAATAGCTCTCCCATCAGTCAGTACTGGTGATGTTTGAATTCATATGTTCCTTTCCCCCTTCTGACATGAGAGAACCGGACAGGTGAAAGTAATGTCCAGGTAGGAAGCCACCATGTTACTTTGACCTCTATTGTGTTTTCAGATGACTCCAGATAAAGGAGAGGAGATGAGGAGAGGAGGCCACCATGTTACTTTGACCTCTAATGTGTTCTCAGATGAGTCCAGATAAAGGAGAGGAGATAAAGAGAGGAGGCCACCATGTTACTTTGACCTCTATTGTGTTCTCAGATGAGTCCAGATGAAGGAGACTGTTTGCAGCAAAGCCCAGTCTCAGGAGATAAGTAGAGGAGGCCACCATGTTACTTTGACCTCTATTGTGTTTTCAGATAAAGGAGAGGAAGCCACCATGTTACTTTGACCTGTCTTGTGTTTTCAGATAAAGGAGAGGAGGCCACCATGTTACTTTGACCTGTCTTGTGTTTTCAGATAAAGGAGAGGAGGCCACTTTAGACTGTTGAAATGCACCCAGTGTCCTGGTCTCTCAGTATCATACAGTAGTAACAACATAGAATGATTAGTGTCCTGTTCTCTCAGTATCATACAGTAGTAACAACATAATGATTAGTGTCCTGTTCTCTCAGTATCATACAGTAGTAACAACAGAATGATTAGTGTCCTGTTCTCTCAGTATCATACAGTAGTAACAACAGAATGATTAGTGTCCTGTTCTCTCAGTATCATACAGTAGTAACAACAGAATGATTAGTGTCCTGTTCTCTCAGTATCATACAGTAGTAACAACAGAATGATTAGTGTCCTGTTCTCTCAGTATCATACAGTAGTAACAACATAATGATTAGTGTCCTGTTCTCTCAGTATCATACAGTAGTAACAACAGAATGATTAGTGTCCTGTTCTCTCAGTATCATACAGTAGTAACAACAGAATGATTAGTGTCCTGTTCTCTCAGTATCATACAGTAGTAACAACATAATGATTAGTGTCCTGTTCTCTCAGTATCTTACAGTAGTAACAACAGAATGATTAGTGTCCTGTTCTCTCAGTATCATACAGTAGTAACAACAGAATGATTAGTGTCCTGTTCTCTCAGTATCATACAGTAGTAACAACATAATGATTAGTGTCCTGTTCTCTCAGTATCATACAGTAGTAACAACAGAATATTGGTGTCCTGTTCTCTCAGTATCATACAGTAGTAACAACAGAATGATTAGTGTCCTGTTCTCTCAGTATCATACAGTAGTAACAACAGAATGATTAGTGTCCTGTTCTCTCAGTATCATACAGTAGTAACAACAGAATGATTAGTGTCCTGTTCTCTCAGTATCATACAGTAGTAACAACATAATGATTAGTGTCCTGTTCTCTCAGTATCATACAGTAGTAACAAGACAGAATGATTAGTGTCCTGTTCTCTCAGTATCATACAGTAGTAACAACAGAATGATTAGTGTCCTGTTCTCTCAGTATCATACAGTAGTAACAACAGAATGATTAGTGTCCTGTTCTCTCAGTATCATACAGTAGTAACAACAGAATGATTAGTGTCCTGTTCTCTCAGTATCATACAGTAGTAACAACATAATGATTAGTGTCCTGTTCTCTCAGTATCATACAGTAGTAACAACAGAATGATTAGTGTCCTGTTCTCTCAGCATCATACAGTAGTAACAACAGAATGATTAGTGTCCTGTTCTCTCAGTATCATACAGTAGTAACAACATAATGATTAGTATCCTGGTCTCTCAGCATCATACAGTAGTAACAACATAATGATTAGTGTCCTGTTCTCTCAGTATCATACAGTAGTAACAACATATAATGAATAGTGTCCTGTTCTCTCATATCATACAGTAGTCCTGATTAGTGTCCTGTTCTCTCAGTATCATACAGTAGTAACAACATAAATGATTAGTGTCCTGTTCTCTCAGTATCATACAGTAGTAACAACAGAATGATTAGTGTCCTGTTCTCTCAGTATCATACAGTAGTAACAACAGAATGATTAGTGTCCTGTTCTCTCAATCATACAGTAGTAACAACAGAATGATAAGTGTCCTGTTCTCTCAGTATCTAATACATATTGTGATCAATATTAAAACATTTCCAGTCTCTTCTTCCAAAAATTACTGTACTGTCATGTGATCAATATTAAAACATTTCAATCTATTACTGTACTGTCATATTGTGATCAATATTAAAACATTTCCACCTCTCTTCTTCCATCTATTACTGTACTGTCATATTGTGATCAATATTAAAACATTTCCACCTCTCTTCTTCCATCTATTACTGTACTGTCATATTGTGATCAGTATTAAAACATTTCCACCTCTCTTCTTCCATCTATTACTGTACTGTCATATTGTGATCAGTATTAAAACATTTCCACCTCTCTTCTTCCATCTATTACTGTACTGTCATAGTGTGATCAATATTAAAACATTTCCACCTCTCTTCTTCCATCTATTACTGTACTGTCATATTGTGATCAATATTAAAACATTTCCACCTCTCTTCTTCCATCTATTACTGTACTGTCATATTGTGATCAATATTAAAACATTTCCACCTCTCTTCTTCCATCTATTACTGTACTGTCATATTGTGATCAGTATTAAAACATTTCCACCTCTCTTCTTCCATCTATTACTGTACTGTCATATTGTGATCAATATTAAAACATTTCCACCTCTCTTCTTCCATCTATTACTGTACTGTCATATTGTGATCAATATTAAAACATTTCCACCTCTCTTCTTCCATCTATTACTGTACTGTCATATTGTGATCAATTGTCACGGTCGTCCTCCTCTTCATCTGAAGAGGAGAGGCGAGAAGGATCGGAGGACCAAAATGCGGCGTGTTCATCATTAATTTTATTAAAGAAAACACTGAACACTGAAACACTATACAAAAACAATAAACTAAATAACAACCGTGAAGCTAATGCGAACTGTGCTGAAACAAGCCATCAACATAGACAATCACCCACAAACAAACAGTGCAACCCAGGCTACCTAAGTATGATTCTCAATCAGAGACAACTAATGACACCTGCCTCTGATTGAGAACCATACTAGGCCGAAACATAGAAATCCCCACATCATAGAAAATCAAACATAGACTGCCCACTCCAACTCACGCCCTGACCATACTAAATAATGAATACAAAACAAAAGGAAATAAAGGTCAGAACGTGACATCAATATTAAAACATTTCCACATATCTTCTTCCATCTATTACTGTACTGTCATATTGTGATCAGTATTAAAACATTTCCACCTCTCTTCTTCCATCTATTACTGTACTGTCATATTGTGATCAATATTAAAACATTTCCACCTCTCTTCTTCCATCTATTACTGTACTGTCATATTGTGATCAGTATTAAAACATTTCCACCTCTCTTCTTCCATCTATTACTGTACTGTCATATTGTGATCAATATTAAAACATTTCCACCTCTCTTCTTCCATCTATTACTGTACTGTCATATTGTGATCAGTATTAAAACATTTCCACCTCTCTTCTTCCATCTATTACTGTACTGTCATATTGTGATCAATATTAAAACATTTCCACCTCTCTTCTTCCATCTGGTTGATGATCCTTTATTAGTCACATCTTTTCATTCAGTTGAATTGAGTTTATACACACACATATATATACATAAACTACATTGTTGTGTCGTCTCAAGAAATAAACAAATAAACATTCTACAATATTTACAAACAACAAGAAGCCCAATAACAACAAGATCAATGATTTCTAAACGAGAAAAGTTTTTACATTTTATTAATGAATGAACCCAGTTTCTACAACACAGTGTGGTGATTCATTCTATTAATGAAACCAGTTTCTACAACACAGTGTGGTGATTCATTAGAGAGTAATAGGATACGGCGCCTGTCAAATTTGATTGATTGCTGACCTTATGACCTGATGACATGTACAGAATATGTGCCCCCCCCCCCCCCTGTTCGTGTGGTCATGTGTTAGAGGGTGTTTGAACTTTTGGGGCCCATGCCCCCCCTACACCCCCCAGTTTTATCTCCCTTATGGTTGTTATCTATGAAGCAGGAATGTCTGGGGCTATTGTCCATTTTTAAGACAATATGGCTTTAAACAACAATCCCTTGGGCATTTGTCCATTTCAGGCTTTAAACAACAATTAAACAGCCATCTAAATAATGTTTCTCAGCCTAGTTTCCTATTGAGTTCTCTTTATATGTACAGGCACAGAGCTTCCAGATGGCTCCAGCCTAAGGATTTGCAGGGCCTGTACACCTGGGGAGATTAGAACCCCAAAGAAAAGATCCTAAAGGTAATTTCAGATTCAGGTTTATCATGACAGCCGCTTTATGAAAGGCCTTTACTTATGGCTAAACAGCTTCTACACAGCTTATTAATTAATGCTGTGGGATGAAATTAGGTGTTTCTAGGAGGTCTTAAACAGATCTACAGTGAAACAAACATGTACACTCTACACAAAGGCAACATATTTATTGACTTTTAAAAAATACGACCACAGTAACATGACAGAATTTGTGCAAATGCACTCTACACACATATTTATTGACTTTTAAAAAGAAATCTGCTAGTAGATATTAAATGTACAACAGTAGTATTCGGTAACAAGCAATACGTGTTAAACATGAGGCACAGGCAATCATGACAGGCTCTTTATGAAAGGCCTTTAACTATGGCTAAACAGTTTTCCACACATCTTATTCATTAATGATGTGGGCATACCCAGGAGTTACAGGCAGGACGTTTGATCTACACAGGGAGGGAAAACTTACGGAGTTATGATGGAGCGGGCAAGCGTCTTTGAGTTGGTGAATTCAAAAAACGAATAATGGTCTTGTAGCTCCCTTCAGTAACCACGAGCACAACTGTTCCATGATTTTAACTGGCGGCTTTATTCTGTAGTTTCAGTGAGAATTATCCCCTTCAGTGAGAACTATAAAGTAAATTAAAAATACAGTTAAGCACACTCTTACAACATTATCTTAGGAGTGACTTATTAGCTTGGTATAACTCTGAAGTGCTTACATACATAACAGTTTAACCGGCGTTATAAGGGGTTCAGATTAAACACATGAATAAAGGAAAAAATACCTCATTGGCTGCTTATTACAGAAGGGAGGAAATCAAACTTCACACTTATTATTCCTGGCATGAATTCACACTTCATCCTAACATACACTCTTCAACCTTTATGAACTACACCCGATGACATGAAAACTTAGCTAACGCAGCGCAGGATTGCCTTCCCTACAAAAGTGTGTTGCTACAATAAGGATCCCCAGTTACAACAGTATTAGCTACGTAGTTCCGCTTGTATTATCATTTTCCTGTAAGTCTAACTGTCAGCGGACACATAATTTGGAATTATAACATGTGTTAAAATGTAGGTACTAAATATTTTGAATTTAATCACTGGTTTTAAAAATGTATCGCACGCTTTAACGATAGGGGAAGAGGTCATTTCATATTTCGTTTTAGGGGGGGTTATTAACTTTATGGAAAACAATATTCACACAAACAACACCGCTTAGAGCAGTTTGGAGATTATTAGCCATGTAAGCGGGGAGCAAAAGAGCGGATTTAACCAACTCTGTACAAACCGGCGCTCCAGGGACAAGGTATGGGACCATTATACAGTTTTGTTATTAGTTATCAGCCTTTTTATTAGTTATAGATCTGTTGATAGCCTATGTTAAAACAAGGACAAATAATGTTTTTTCAGACTGCCCGGAGACAGACCCAGCAGAATCGGGAAAGCTAGAGGGAAAAAGTCACACACCCCCGGTTTCGGCGATTCGTCACAACAAGCGCCAAAAAAGCCGAGGTATTTTAACTATGTACTGTTAATATATATTATTATAACGGAAAGGTATTTGACATTTGTATGTAGCTAACATATATATTTTTATATCTAATAACGTAATTATGTATGTATTATTTTCATTCAGACTCCGGCGAAAAACGGCACAGACGGCAACATACATCTAGAGCTGGGGGATTCCGGCGCCCCGAGCATTCCGATTGAAACACCCAAGAGACCTTTTTTTAATGACATGTCAGATGTTGATGACCAGCTATTCTGTGATGCGGCCAACCTTATAGACCCAGTCAATTCTACGGCCTCAATACCTGCAGACGAACAAGAAAGGTTTTTCACATTATTTTCCAGGGCTTTGAAATCGAGGAATGTTTTGCTATACAAACGACCTGGGGATTTAATTGAGAGACAGTACAGAGACGATATGTTATTCTGCCATTTTTGGATAATTAAGAGTGTTCGTTTTTTTTCTTTCTGTAATGGTTGGTGTTACATGTATGATTTTAGCGTCTGTATTTGCGTTTTTTAATGGGGTTGCTGTTTAACATGCGTGGAATTGTTCTATGCCAGAATAACATATCACCTCACCCCACCCCTGTATGTCTGTTTTAGAACCCCCCAAAAGGCTTTGAATTCAAAGTACCGTTCTGTCTGCATTGGGTTTGCTAGAATCCATGTGTGTTGATTAGATATCAGTGTTTAACCCGGGCTGTAGGCCTATATCTTGACAGGCCATATGACGGATAATGTAAACCTTGGTTTCAAACGATTCTCTACATATAGAGCTCTGGGACCCCTGGTTGAAACCCCCCCACCTTAGGATTTATGTAACACACACACACAACCACACACACACACACACACCCACACACGCCTGTTGCTACGCCCCAAGACCACTCCCACACACCCAAACACTCTGATTCTATTTTACTTCGCGACAGAGCTGGAAGACGTTGTTAAATAGGCTTTTCCCATAGTTAAAGGGTGAGATACCGTTTTAAAAAATTCCTTTTATTGAATTCCAAAATATTTCGTACAACCTTTAAGACATGTTTGAATTAAGTAACACATTTGAATAATATTTAAACATGCATCACACGTGTTTTATGTAAAAATAAAAAACCTTGGAGGCCGGTCTTTGTACATTATTACAAACTTTAATAAAACGTAATGTTCATAACATACCCATGTAGGAATAGACTATAAAATAATACATGTTTTTTCAGATCTTACAGTTGTCTGCACCAGACCCTAGCGTGAGAGAAAAGAGCGCTGCCCCTTAGTTAAATGGGGGCTATACATTTTCAAAAATTAACACCTACATTTTAACACACGTTATAATTCAACATTTTTAAAACTATTTCTTACAGATATAGGGGTCCTGTTAGCCCTGAACATTATCCGTTTCCAATTCCCCATCGCAAAGTCTTTTCCGCGCTCCGTCGAAGCTCTGTCCACTTTCCTGCCAGGGAAAGATCCGCCTTCGAACTTGTTGTTGTTCCGGGGTATGTCTCAACGTTTTCGTAGCATTTGCCCTATCAAATTGTTCACATGATAAAATTGTCACTCTGGAGTCCGGGGTATACCCCATGGAAGTGACTCTCAGAGCCATTAGATCCTGGCGTCCACAGACTTGTTCTTCCAACGCATATCCTGGCAGCCTTGAAGCACTCAGGGCACGTTCCATTTGACACAAAGCTAGCCTTATTTTAAGCCATTCTCGCATCCTTAGCGCTGGAGAAAAAGGCTCGGGTTCTGCACGATAAAAGGGTTGGGACACGCTGTCTGTGAATATCTTAACCGTATATTCCTCCGGGTTGAATATGTACGAAATATGGCCCTCGCTTGTACACAGAAATCCTTTAAAACATTCGGGAGCCTCAAGCAAAATATCTTCCAGGCTTTTGGCGTTGGATTCATGACATGAGCTACAGAGCACTCCGATAATTCCCCTGGTAGACATATTTTAGATGTTTAAAATTCAGGTCTTAAAAAAGTGGCTTGTTCTGGACATTTATAAAGCCTAGGCCCCCAGATACATAAGCCTGGACATTCCTGCTTCATAGATAACAACCATAAGGGAGATAAAAACTGGGTGTACGCTCCCAAAAGTTCAAACACTCAAACACCCCCACACAACCAGACCCCCTAGACATCAAACACCCCCTCCCCAGTTCAACCAGCCCCCCTAGACATCAAACAACACCCTCCCCAGTTCAACCAGCCCCCCTAGACATCAAACACCACCCTCCCCAGTTCAACCAGCCCCCCTAGACATCAAACAACACCCTCCCCAGTTCAACCAGCCCCCCTAGACATCAAACAACACCCTCCCCAGTTCAACCAGCCCCCTAGACATCAAACACCACCCTCCCCAGTTCAACCAGCCCCCCTAGACATCAAACAACACCCTCCCCAGTTCAACCAGCCCCCTAGACATCAAACAACACCCTCCCCAGTTCAACCAGCCCCCTAGACATCAAACAACACCCTCCCCAGTTCAACCAGCCCCCTAGACATCAAACAACATCCTCCCCAGTTCAACCAGCCCCCTAGACATCAAACAACACCCTCCCCAGTTCAACCAGCCCCCTAGACATCAAACAACACCCTCCCCAGTTCAACCAGCCCCCTAGACATCAAACAACACCCTCCCCAGTTCAACCAGCCCCCTAGACATCAAACAACACCCTCCCCAGTTCAACCAGCCCCCTAGACATCAAACAACAGCCTCCCCAGTTCAACCAGCCCCCTAGACATCAAACAACACCCTCCCCAGTTCAACCAGCCCCCTAGACATCAAACAACAGCCTCCCCAGTTCAACCAGCCCCCTAGACATCAAACAACACCCTCCCCAGTTCAACCAGCCCCCTAGACATCAAACAACACCCTCCCCAGTTCAACCAGCCCCCCTAGACATCAAACAACACCCTCCCCAGTTCAACCAGCCCCCTAGACATCAAACACCACCCTCCCCAGTTCAACCAGCCCCCTAGACATCAAACAACACCCTCCCAGTTCAACCAGCCCCCTAGACATCAAACAACACCCTCCCCAGTTCAACCAGCCCCCTAGACATCAAACAACACCCTCCCCAGTTCAACCAGCCCCCCTAGACATCAAACAACACCCTCCCCAGTTCAACCAGCCCCCCTAGACATCAAACAACACCCTCCCCAGTTCAACCAGCCCCCCTAGACATCAAACAACACCCTCCCCAGTTCAACCAGCCCCCTAGACATCAAACAACACCCTCCCCAGTTCAACCAGCCCCCTAGACATCAAACAACACCCTCCCCAGTTCAACCAGCCCCCTAGACATCAAACAACACCCTCCCCAGTTCAACCAGCCCCCCTAGACATCAAACAACACCCTCCCCAGTTCAACCAGCCCCCTAGACATCAAACAACACCCTCCCCAGTTCAACCAGCCCCCTAGACATCAAACAACACCCTCCCCAGTTCAACCAGCCCCACTAGACATCAAACAACACCCTCCCCAGTTCAACCAGCCCCCTAGACATCAAACAACAGCCTCCCCAGTTCAACCAGCCCCTAGACATCAAACAACACCCTCCCCAGTTCAACCAGCCCCCTAGACATCAAACAACACCCTCCCCAGTTCAACCAGCCCCCTAGACATCAAACAACACCCTCCCCAGTTCAACCAGCCCCCTAGACATCAAACAACACCCTCCCCAGTTCAACCAGCCCCCTAGACATCAAACCACACCCTCCCCAGTTCAACCAGCCCCTAGACATCAAACAACACCCTCCCCAGTTCAACCAGCCCCCTAGACATCAAACAACACCCTCCCCAGTTCAACCAGCCCCCTAGACATCAAACAACACCCTCCCCAGTTCAACCAGCCCCCTAGACATCAAACAACACCCTCCCCAGTTCAACCAGCCCCACTAGACATCAAACAACACCCTCCCCAGTTCAACCAGCCCCCTAGACATCAAACAACAGCCTCCCCAGTTCAACCAGCCCCCTAGACATCAAACAACACCCTCCCCAGTTCAACCAGCCCCCTAGACATCAAACAACACCCTCCCCAGTTCAACCAGCCCCCTAGACATCAAACAACACCCTCCCCAGTTCAACCAGCCCCCTAGACATCAAACAACACCCTCCCCAGTTCAACCAGCCCCCTAGACATCAAACCACACCTCCCCAGTTCAACCAGCCCCCTAGACATCAAACAACACCCTCCCCAGTTCAACCAGCCCCCTAGACATCAAACAACAGCCTCCCCAGTTCAACCAGCCCCCCTAAACATCAAACAACACCCTCCCCAGTTCAACCAGCCCCCTAGACATCAAACACCACCCTCCCCAGTTCAACCAGCCCCCTAGACATCAAACAACACCCTCCCCAGTTCAACCAGCCCCCTAGACATCAAACAACACCCTCCCCAGTTCAACCAGCCCCCTAGACATCAAACAACACCCTCCCCAGTTCAACCAGCCCCCTACACATCAAACAACACCCTCCCCAGTTCAACCAGCCCCCTAGACATCAAACAACACCCTCCCCAGTTCAACCAGCCCCCTAGACATCAAACAACACCCTCCCCAGTTCAACCAGCCCCCTAGACATCAAACAACACCCTCCCCAGTTCAACCAGCCCCCTAGACATCAAACAACACCCTCCCCAGTTCAAGCCCCTAGCCCCACCCTCCCCAGTTCAACCAGCCCCCTAGACATCAAACACCACCCTCCCCAGTTCAACCAGCCCCCTAGACATCAAACACACCCTCCCCAGTTCAACCAGCCCCCTAGACATCAAACAACACCCTCCCCAGTTCAACCAGCCCCCTAGACATCAAACAACACCCTCCCCAGTTCAACCAGCCCCCTAGACATCAAACAACACCCTCCCCAGTTCAACCAGCCCCCTAGACATCAAACAACACCCTCCCCAGTTCAACCAGCCCCCTAGACATCAAACAACACCCTCCCCAGTTCAACCAGCCCCCTAGACATCAAACAACACCCTCCCCAGTTCAACCAGCCCCCTAGACATCAAACAACACCCTCCCCAGTTCAACCAGCCCCCTAGACATCAAACAACACCCTCCCCAGTTCAACCAGCCCCCTAGACATCAAACAACACCCTCCCCAGTTCAACCAGCCCCCCTAGACATCAAACAACACCCTCCCCAGTTCAACCAGCCCCCTAGACATCAAACAACACCCTCCCCAGTTCAACCAGCCCCCTAGACATCAAACAACACCCTCCCCAGTTCAACCAGCCCCCCTAGACATCAAACAACACCCTCCCCAGTTCAACCAGCCCCCCTAGACATCAAACAACAGGCCTACTTCAAAGTATAACTTAATGCTATAAAATAACACACACCCTCTAACACGTGAACACAGGAACAGGGGGGGACGGGCCGGAGGCTCATATTCAGACATGTACACGTCATCATGACGTAAGGTCAGCAATCAATCATTTTGACACATGCCGTATCCTATCTCTCTCTGTTGTTATTAAATGGTGCTTTGTATCAGTCATTCTACTACTGTATAGCCTGGTTGTTGTTATTAAATGGTGCTTTGTATCAGTCATTCTACTACTGTATAGCCTGGTTGTTGTTATTAAATGGTGCTTTGTATCAGTCATTCTACTACTGTATAGCCTGGTTGTTAGTGTTGTTATTAAATGGTGCTTTGTATCAGTCATTCTACTACTGTATAGCCTGGTTGTTGTTATTAAATAGTGCTTTGTATCAGTCATTCTTCTACTGTATAGCCTGGTTGTTAGTGTTGTTATTAAATGGTGCTTTGTATCAGTCATTCTACTACTGTATAGCCTGGTTGTTGATATTAAATGGTGCTTTGTATCAGTCATTCTACTACTGTATAGCCTGGTTGTTAGTGTTATTAAATGGTGCTTTGTATCAGTCATTCTACTACTGTATAGCCTGGTTGTTCGTGTTGTTATTAAATGGTGATTTGTATCAGTCATTCTACTACTGTATAGCCTGGTTGTTGTTATTAAATGGTGCTTTGTATCAGTCATTCTACTACTGTATAGCCTGGTTGTTGTTATTAAATGGTGCTTTGTATCAGTCATTCTACTACTGTATAGCCTGGTTGTTGTTATTAAATGGTGCTTTGTATCAGTCATTCTACTACTGTATAGCCTGGTTGTTGTTATTAAATGGTGATTTGTATCAGTCATTCTACTACTGTATAGCCTGGTTGTTAGTGTTGTTATTAAATGGTGCTTTGTATCAGTCATTCTACTACTGTATAACCTGGTTGTTGATATTAAATGGTGCTTTGTATCAGTCATTCTACTACTGTATAGCCTGGTTGTTAGTGTTATTAAATGGTGCTTTGTATCAGTCATTCTACTACTGTATAGCCTGGTTGTTCGTGTTGTTATTAAATGGTGATTTGTATCAGTCATTCTACTACTGTATAGCCTGGTTGTTGTTATTAAATGGTGCTTTGTATCAGTCATTCTACTACTGTATAGCCTGGTTGTTGTTATTAAATGGTGCTTTGTATCAGTCATTCTACTACTGTATAGCCTGGTTGTTGTTATTAAATGGTGCTTTGTATCAGTCATTCTACTACTGTATAGCCTGGTTGTTGTTATTAAATGGTGATTTGTATCAGTCATTCTACTACTGTATAGCCTGGTTGTTGTTATTAAATGGTGATTTGTATCAGTCATTCTACTACTGTATAGCCTGGTTGTTAGTGTTGTTATTAAATGTTGCTTTGTATCAGTCATTCTACTACTGTATAGCCTGGTTGTTGGTGTTGTAATATTATTTTAACAACGCTAGTGATTTGGGTCTTGTACGTGCCATTTCTGTTCAAAGACAATTTGCAGCTTTTTTGTCTACATTCTTATCAATAAAAACGTTGAAAGAATATTTAATTAATCCTCTCCAAACTGGCCTGATTGACAGAGCTGCAATACCGATCTTAACCACAGAGTGGGGCTGTAATACAGAGGAACTGTTGTGAGACAGTATCCCAAACTGTGTACAGAATACATATGTATCTGAACCAACAACACATGGGTCTATAATGAGGTACAGAATACATATGTAACTGAACCAACCACACATGGATCTATAAAGAGGTACAGAACACATCTATCTGAACCAACCACACATGGGTCTATAATGAGGTACAGAATACATATCTGAACCAACCACACATGAGTCTATAATGAGGTACATAACACATATCTATCTGAACCAACCACACATGGGTCTATAATGAGGTACAGAATACATATGTAACTGAACCAACCACACATGGGTCTATAGTGAGGTACAGAATCCATATGTAACTGAACCAACCACACATGGGTCTATAATGAGGTAGAGAACACACATATATCTGAACCAACCACACATGGGTCTATAATGAGGTACAGAATACATATATATCTGAACCAACCACACATGGGTCTATAATGAGGTACAGAATACATATCTAGCTGAACCAATCACACATGGGTCTATAATGAGGTACAGAATACATATCTAGCTGAACCAACCACACATGGGTCTATAATGAGGTACAGAGCACATATCTATCTGAACCAACCATAGAACCACTGAAAGCTCCTGTTAGGGTTAGGGTTGGGTTAGAGTTAGGGTTAGGGTTGGGTCAGGATTGAGGATAGAGTTGGGTTAGGGTTGGGTTAGGGTTAGGTTTGAGGTAGGGTTTGGGTTGGTGTTAGGGTTGGGTTAGGGTTAAGGATAGGGATAGGGTTTTGAATAGGGTTGGGTTGAAGCTAGGGTTAGGGTTAAGGATACAGTTGGGTTAGGGTTGGGTTAGGGTTAAGGATAGGGCTAGGGTTTTGAATAGGGTTGGGTTGAAGCTAGGGTTAGGGTTAAGGATAGAGTTGGGTTAGGGTTAGAGGTAGTGTTGGATTAGGGTTGGTTTGGTGTTAGGGTTAGGGTTAGGGTTCGGGTTGGGTTAGGGTTAGGGTTAGGGTTTGAGTTGGGGTTGGGTTAGGTTAGGGTTAGGGTTAGGGTAGGGGTTGGGTTAGGGTTAGGGTTAGGGTAGGGGTTAGGGTTAGAGTTGGGTTAGGGTTAGGGTTAGGGTTTTAGGGTAGGGGTTAGAGTTAGAGTTGGGGTTGGGTTAGGGTTAAGGATAGGGTTAGGGTTAGGGTAGGGGTTAGGGTTAGAGATGGGGTTGGGTTAGCATTAGGGATATGGTTGGGTTAGGGTTGGATTAGGGTTGGGTTGGTGTTCAGGTTAGGTTTTGGTTAGGGTTAGAGTTGGGTAGGGTTAGGGTTGGGTTAGGGTTTGGGTTGGTGTTAGGGTTAGGGTTCGGTTAGGGTTAAGGATAGGGTTAGGGTTGTGAATAGGGTTGGGTTGGTGTTAGGTTTAGGGTAGGGTTGGGTTAGGATTAGAGTTGGGGTTGGGTTAGGGTTTGGTTAGGGTTAGGGTTGGGTTAGAGTTGGGGTTGGGTTAGGGTTAGGGTTTTAGGGTAGGGGTTAGAGTTAGAGTTGGGGTTGGGTTAGGGATAAGGATAGGGTTAGGGTTAGGGTTAGGGTAGGGGTTAGGGTTAGAGATGGGGTTGGGTTAGCGTTAGGGATATGGTTGGGTTAGGGTTGGATTAGGGTTGAGTTAGGTTGGGGTTAGGGTTGGGTTAGGGTTGGGTTGGTGTTCAGGTTAGGTTTTGGTTAGGGTTAGAGTTGGGTAGGGTTAGGGTTGGGTTAGGGTTTGGGTTGGTGTTAGGGTTAGGGTTCGGTTAGGGTTAAGGATAGGGTTAGGGTTGTGAATAGGGTAGGGTTGGGTTAGGATTAGAGTTGGGGTTGGGTTAGGGTTAGGGTTGGGTTAGAGTTGGATTAGGGTTGGATTAGGGTTGGGTTAGGGTTAGGGTTGGGTAAGGGTTAAGGATTGAGTTGTGTTAGGGTTAGGGTTGGTTTGGGTTAGGATTGAGTTAGGGTTGGTTTAGGGTTAGGTTAGTGTTGGGTTGGGTTAGGATTGGGTTAGGGTTAAGGATTAGAGTTGGGTCTGGGTTAGGGTTGGGTTAGGTTTAGGTTAGTGTTGGGTTGGGTTAGGGTAGGGGTGGGTTAGGGTTGGTGTTAAGGTTAGGGTTAGGGTTAGGGTTAGAGTTGGGGTTGGGTTATGGTTGGGTTAGGGTTGGGATAGGGTTAAGGATAGAGTTGGGTTTGGGGTTGGGTTAGGGTTAGGTTTAGGATTGGGTTAGGGTTGGTTTAGGTTAGGGTTAGGTTAGTGTTGGGTTGGGTTAGGATTGGGTTAGGGTTAAGGATAGAGTTGGGTTTGGGGTTGGGTTAGGGTTGGTTTAGGATTGGGTTAGGGTTGGTTTAGGGTTAGGGTTAGGTTAGTGTTGGGTTGGGTTAGGATTGGGTTAGGGTTAAGGATAGAGTTGGGTTTGGGTTAGGGTTGGGTTAGGTTTAGGTTAGTGTTGGGTTAGGGTTGGGTTAGGGTTAAGGATGTAGTTGGGTTAGGGTTAGGTTAGTGTTGGGTTGGGTTAGGATTGGGTTAGGGTTGTTTTAGGGTTAGGGTTAGGTTAGTGTTGGGTTAGGGTTAGGGATGGTTTAGGGTTAGGGTTAGGTTAGTGTTGGGTTGGGTTGAAGCCAGCATGTGGATGGACTTGAGAATAAGGTTGGAGGATATATAGTTAATTCTCTGACTGTATTGACTATAGAATTAGGTTGAGGATATATAGTTAATTCTCTGACTGTATTGACTATAGAATTAGGTTGAGGATATATAGTTAATTCTGTGACTGTATTGACTTGAGAATAAGGTTTAGGATATATAGTTAATTCTCTGACTGTATTGACTATAGAATAAGGTTGAGGATATATAGTTAATTCTCTGACTGTATTGACTTGAGAATAAGGTTGAGTCGCTCTGGATAAGAGCGTCTGCTAAATGACTTAAATGTAAATGTAAATATATAGTTAATTCTCTGACTGTATTGACTTGAGAATAAGGTTGAGGATATATAGTTCATTCTCTGACTGTATTGACTATAGAATAAGGTTGAGGATATATAGTTAATTCTCTGACTGTATTGACTATAGAATAAGGTTTAGGATATATAGTTAATTCTCTGACTGTATTGACTATAGAATAAGGTTGAGGATATATAGTTAATTCTTTGACTGTATTGACTTGAGAATAAGGTTTAGGATATATAGTTAATTCTCTGACTGTATTGACTATAGAATAAGGTTGAGGATATATAGTTAATTCTCTGACTGTATTGACTATAGAATAAGGTTGAGGATATATAGTTAATTCTCTGACTGTATTGACTATAGAATAAGGTTGAGGATATATAGTTAATTCTCTGACTGTATTGACTATAGAATAAGGTTGAGGATATATAGTTAATTCTCTGACTGTATTGACTATAGAATAAGGTTGAGGATATATAGTTAATTCTCTGACTGTATTGACTTGAGAATAAGGTTGAGGATATATAGTTAATTCTCTGACTGTATTGACTATAGAATAAGGTTGAGGATATATAGTTAATTCTCTGACTGTATTGACTATAGAATAAGGTTGAGGATATATAGTTAATTCTCTGACTGTATTGACTATAGAATAAGGTTGAGGATATATAGTTAATTCTCTGACTGTATTGACTATAGAATAAGGTTTAGGATATATAGTTAATTCTCTGACTGTATTGACTATAGAATAAGGTTGAGGATATATAGTTAATTCTCTGACTGTATTGACTATAGAATAAGGTTGAGGATATATAGTTAATTCTCTGACTGTATTGACTATAGAATAAGGTTGAGGATATATAGTTAATTCTCTGACTGTATTGACTATAGAATAAGGTTGAGGATATATAGTTAATTCTCTGACTGTATTGACTATAGAATAAGGTTGAGGATATATAGTTAATTCTCTGACTGTATTGACCCAGTTGAATCCCATTTCTAGTCCTGTAAACAGAAACAGAACAACATACATGGAAATGAGTTCAACACGTTTTAATGTATTTTTAGTTTTAATCATGTTCATTTGTATCTCTCTCTGTATGACAGATTCTCAGTAGGTTTCCATGGTCCATTAACCTAACAGCCTGGCAGGTCTACACAGTGAGAGAGGGGGGATAGAGAGAGAGAGAGAGAGAGAGAGAGAGAGGGGAGAGAGAGAGGAGAGAGAGAGAGAGGGGGGGATTCTTTAACCAGTTTGGCTCATTGGACAGGTCAGAGTCTATGTTTGTGAGAGATAGGGGAGTGTGGAGACAGAGAGAGGAGCGAAGAGAGACAGAGGGAGAGACTACAGACATTATCACAACCTACCACTGGAGGAAGACAAATAAACAGTTTTTGTCTGTCATTCTTACATTCATGGTCACAAAACAATCAATTTTTATGTCTCTATTTGGTTTGGTCAGGGTGTGATGTGGGGTGGGCATTCTATGTTTTGTTTTCTATGTTTCTTTATTTCTATGTTTTGGCCAGGTATGGTTCTCAGTCAGGGACAGCTGTCTATCGTTGTCTCTGATTGGTTTGGTCAGGGTGTGATGTAGGGTGGGCATTCTATGTTTGGTTTTCTATGTTTCTTTATTTCTATGTTTTGGCCAGGTATGGTTCAGGGACAGCTGTCTATCGTTGTCTCTGATTGGTTAGGTCAGGGTGTGATGTGGGGTGGGCATTCTATGTTTTGTTTTCTATGTTTCTTTATTTCTATGTTTTGGCCAGGTATGGTTCTCAGTCAGGGACAGCTGTCTATCGTTGTCTCTGATTGGTTAGGTCAGGGTGTGATGTGGGGTGGGCATTCTATGTTTTGTTTTCTATGTTTCTTTATTTCTATGTTTTGGCTGGGTATGGTTCTCAATCAGGGACAGCTGTCTATCGTTGTCTCTGATTGGGAACCACGCTTAGGCAGCCCTTTCCCCTCCTTTCAGTGTGGGAAGTTAACTTTGTTAGTGGCTCTTTGCCCTGTAAGCTTCACAGTTGTTTTTATAGAGCTCTGGTCAAAGTAGTGCACTATGTAGGCAATAGGGTGTTATAGCGCTCTGGTCAAAGTAGTGCACTATGTAGGCAATAGGGTGTTATAGAGCTCTTGGTCTAAAGTAGTGCACTATGTAGGGAATAGGGTGTTATAGAGCTCTGGTCAAAGTAGTGCACTATGTAGGCAATAGGGTGTTATAGAGCTCTGGTCTAAAGTAGTGCACTATGTAGGGAATAGGGTGTTATAGAGCTCTGGTCAAAGTAGTGCACTATGTAGGAATAGGGTGTTATAGAGCTCTGCTCAAAGTAGTGCACTACAGTATGTAGGGAATAGGGTGTTATAGAGCTCTGGTCAAAGTAGTGCATTATGTAGGGAATATGGTGTTATAGAGCTCTGGTCTAAAGTAGTGTACTACAGTATGTAGGGAATAGGGTGTTATAGAGCTCTGGTCTAAAGTAGTGTACTACAGTATGTAGGGAATAGGGTGTTATAGAGCTCTGGTCTAAAGTAGTGTACTACAGTATGTAGGGAATAGGGTGTTATAGAGCTCTGGTCAAAGTAGTGCACTGGTCAAAGTAGTGCACTATGTAGAATATGGTGTTATAGAGCTCTGGTCTAAAGTAGTGTACTACAGTATGTAGAATAGGGTGTTATAGAGCTCTGGTCAAAGTAGAGCACTATGTAGGGAATAGGGTGTTATAGAGCTCTGCTCAAAGTAGTGCACTACAGTATGTAGGGAATAGGCTGTTATAGAGCTCTGGTCAAAGTAGTGCACTATGTAGGCAATAGGGTGTGATAGAGCTCTGGTCAAAGTAGTGCACTATGTAGGGAATATGGTGTTATAGAGCTCTGGTCAAAAATAGTGTACTACAGTATGTAGGGAATAGGGTGTTATAGAGCTCTGGTCAAAGTAGTGCACTATGTAGGGAATAGGGTGTTATAGAGCTCTGTTCAAAGTAGTGCACTATGTTGGGAATAGGGTGCAATAGAGCTCTGTTCAAAGTAGTACACTATGTTGGGACTATAGGTGTTATAGAGCTCTGTTCAAAGTAGTGCACTACAGTATGTAGGGAATAGGGTGTTATAGAGCTCTGTTCAAAGTAGTGTACACTACAGTATGTAGGGAATAGGGTGTTATAGAGCTCTGGTCAAAGTAGTGTACTACAGTATGTAGGAATAGGGTGTTATAGAGCTCTGGTCAAAGTAGTGTACTACAGTATGTAGAATAGGGTGTTATAAAGCTCTGGTCAAAGTAGTGTACTACAGTATGTAGGGAATAGCGTGTTATAGAGCTCTGGTCAAAGTAGTGTACTACAGTATGTAGGGAATAGGGTGTTATAGAGCTCTGGTCAAAAGTAGTGAACTATATAGGGAATAGGGTGTCATAGAGCTCTGTTCAAAGTAGTGTACTCTATAGGGAATAGGGTGCCACTTTGGGACAGAAACTCAGACTTGAATCACTGGTCTTGGAACTGCTAGTTGTTCATACGGTGTTGTTATTAATGATTAACTAGGTAATAATGATACTTGAAATGCAGTGGTCTGAATCAGGGTCACACAGTGTTTGTTGGAAGTTTTAAACACACGGTTCTGGGCTTAAAGAAAGAAGACACCACCAAGTACCATGTCAGATATGGAGTTAATGAAATGGATTCCATGTTGAGTTGCATCCCAATATTACACTTTATATACATCATAGAAGACTGAAATATATTTCATGTTGAGTTGCATCCCAATATATTCACTTTATATACATCACAGATGACTGAAATATAACAAAACCATTTGGCAGAGAAACACAGGATTTTCGGCGTTAAAAAACTATTAATGTTTATTAATTATAAATCATAAAAATATGAATAACATTCCACCATGAGGTCACTAGGTAATAATGATACAATATGAATAACATTCCACCATGAGGTCACTAGGTAATAATGATACAATATGAATAACATTCCACCATGAGGTCACTAGGTAATAATGATACAATATGAATAACATTCCACCATGAGGTCACTAGGTAATAATGATACAATATGAATAACATTCCACCATGAAGAGGTCACTAGGTAATAATGATACAATATGAATAACATTCCATCATGAGGTCACTAGGTAATAATGATACAATATGAATAACATTCCACCATGAGGTCACTAGGTAATAATGATACAATATGAATAACATTCCACCATGAGGTCACTAGGTAATAATGATACAATATGAATAACATTCCACCATGAGGTCACTAGGTAATAATGATACAATATGAATAACATTCCACCATGAGGTCACTAGGTAATAATGATACAATATGAATAACATTCCACCATGAGGTCACTAGGTAATAATGATACAATATGAATAACATTCCACCATGAGGTCACTAGGTAATAATGATACAATATGAATAACATTCTACCATGAGGTCACTAGGTAATAATGGTACAATATGAATAACATTCCACCATGAGGTCACTAGGTAATAATGATACAATATGAATAACATTCCACCATGAGGTCACTAGGTAATAATGATACAATATGAATAACATTCCACCATGAGGTCACTAGGTAATAATGATACAATATGAATAACATTCCACCATGAGGTCACTAGGTAATAATGATACAATATGAATAACATTCCACCATGAGGTCACTAGGTAATAATGATACAATATGAATAACATTCCACCATGAGGTCACTAGGTAATAATGATACAATATGAATAACATTCCACCATGAGGTCACTAGGTAATAATGATACAATATGAATAACATTCCACCATGAGGTCACTAGGTAATAATGATACAATATGAATAACATTCACTATAATAATGAGGTCACTAGGTAATAATGATACAATATGAATAACATTCCACCATGAGGTCACTAGGTAATAATGATACAATATGAATAACATTCCACCATGAGGTCACTAGGTAATAATGATACAATATGAATAACATTCCACCATGAGGTCACTAGGTAATAATGATACAATATGAATAACATTCCACCATGAGGTCACTAGGTAATAATGATACAATATGAATAACATTCCACCATGAGGTCACTAGGTAATAATGATACAATATGAATAACATTCTACCATGAGGTCACTAGGTAATAATGATACAATATGAATAACATTCCACCATGAGGTCACTAGGTAATAATGATAGAATATGAATAACATTCCACCATGAGGTCACTAGGTAATAATGGTACAATATGAATAACATTCCACCATGAGGTCACTAGGTAATCTGACTGCAGGAAAGCAGTAGCTACACAGCGATGTTATTGGAAACACAAGGCTTTTCTGGTAAACAGGTTAAACTGGGTTTCTGATGATGCTGACATGGGGTCAGAGCTACTAAACTTTAACAGAAATGATGGAGTCCTAAATTAATCAGTAACAAAAATTACACAAAGTTTCCTGACATTGGGGAGGTGAATAAACGGTTCCCAAGGTTTCATTCTCAACACAAAGGAAACTCTCACTGACTTGACATGTTCTGGTTTTGAATTCAGGCTGCAAGGTAAGAATCCTACCAGGGATTATTCATGTAGGATGTTGGTAGAAAGTTGAAGATACAGAGCCACTTGTCATCAGAAAGGTGCTCTCTCAGCAGAACCGAAAATATTTCAATGACTTGACATGTTCTGGTTGTGAATTCAGGCTACAAGGTAAGACTTTTCCCAGGGATTATTGTAAAGTGTGAAGAGAAATTAAATGTATGGTGTAATTTTAGTTTAGTGAATGACAGTAAAACACTCAGATCTAACAGTCCATTTCACCTGGGACAGCTACGTGACAGTTCAATCATACAAAATGGGGCGCTTCAACATGGGGCAACTAGGTGCAAGTCACATTCAATACCATATAGTTGTTCATATTCAATTGCATATAGCTAACTGGCAATGAAATGAAAAAAAAACATATTGTTCATATATTCGTATATTGTGGATATTTTACAATTTGTATATTTATTCATGTATTATAGTTCAATGACATGTTGGATCTCTGTTTAGGGGTCATTGCTCGATAATGAGTCTCTCTGGGGAACATGACACCAAAGCTAAGAGGTGAGATTACAATTTTGTTTAAGAATTTATGAAGAGTTTATATCCATATTTTTTTCACATTTGTGTTTTTTCATCAGAAATGAAATCTTCTTCTTGGTACCTTCATGTGTAAAATATTACTGTTCTAAGATTCATAGATTTGAGTGTCTGATATTTTCCCCTAAACGTCAACTGAGCGGTGCAGAGACACCATTCAAATGTGTGCAGATTCATTACATCTTCAGCTGGAAACACTAAGTGATGTTGTCCATCTGTGACCAAAGAGAAAGTGGTCTTAGTTCAATTCTATGAAATTATTTAGTATTTATTTTCATTTTGGGGGCTGAACATCACAGCGAATATTGTTACATCACAGTGAATATTGTTACATCACAGTGAATATTGTTACATCACAGTGAATATTGTTACATCACAGTGAATATTGTTACATCACAGTGAATATTGTTACATCACAGCAAGATGAAACTAATATTGTTGCATTCTCTAGATTCTCCCGTTTCATTTGATCTATAGAGCCCCACAGTGGAGGTGTCATAATACCCATAACACCTAGCGGTCAAACAGGGAAATGGTTCCAATAGTTTTATAGAGCCCCACAGTGGAGGTGTCATAATACCCATAACACCTAGCGCTCAAACAGGGAAATGGTTCCAATAGTTTTATAGAGCCCCACAGTGGAGTGTCATAATACCCATAACACCCAGCGGTCAAACAGGAAATGGTTCCAATAGTTTTATAGAGCCCCACAGTGGAAGTGTCATAATACCCATAACACCTAGCGCTCAAACAGGAAATGGTTCCAATAGTTTTATAGAGCCCCACAGTGGAGGTGTCATAATACCCATAACACCTAGCGGCCAAACAGGGAAATGTTTCCAATAGTTTATAGAGCCCCACAGTGGAGGTGTTATAGTACCCATAACACCTAGCGGTCAAACAGGAAATGGTTCCAATAGTTTTATAGAGCCCCACAGTGGAGGTGTCATAGTACCCATAACACCTAGCGGTCAAACAGGAAATGTTTCCAATAGTTTATAGAGCCCCACAGTGGAGGTGTTATAGTACCCATAACACCTAGCGGTCAAACAGGAAATGTTTCCAATAGTTTTATAGAGCCCCACAGTGGAGGTGTTATAATACCCATAACACCTAGCGGTCAAACAGGAAATGGTTCCAATTGTTTTATAGAGCCCCACAGTGGAGGTGTCATAATACCCATAACACCTAGCGGTCAAACAGGGAAATTGTTCCAATAGTTTTATAGAGCCCCACAGTGGAGGTGTCATAATACCCATAACACCTAGCGGTCAAACAGGAAATTGTTCCAATAGTTTTATAGAGCCCCACAGTGGAGGTGTTAGAGGAATTGTAGAAACACTTGAGCCTTTTGGATGGACACTTCTAATGTAACAAAATAATCAGCAGTGGTGCTGCAGTGGTGCTGGTACAGTGGTGCCTGGGTAATATCACTGGGTGATAATGACTGGGGAAGACATGGTACAACACATGTGTTGTGATAATAGTGGGTAATATAGTGGGTAATATCACTGGGGAAGACATGTTACACCACATGTGTTGTGATAATAGTGGGTAATATCACTGGGAAGACATGTTACACACATGTGTTGTGATAATAGTGGGTAATATCACTGGGGAAGACATGTTACACCACATGTGTTGTGATAATAGTGGGTAATATAGTGGGTAATATCACTGGGGAAGACATGTTACACCACATGTGTTGTGATAATAGTGGGTAATATAGTGGGTAATATCACTGGGGAAGACATGGTACAACACATGTGTTGTGATAATAGTGGGTAATATAGTGGGTAATATCACTGGGAAGACATGGTACAACACATGTGTTGTGATAATAGTGGGTAATATCACTGGGTAGACATGTTACACTGTGTTGTGATAATAGAATATATGGTAATATCACTGGGGAAGACATGTGTTGTGATAATTGCATTGTTTGCTCTATAACCTGCTAGTTCATATGCTTTGCAACCATGATATATAAGCCTAAGGCCCAGACAATAAGAAGACACAGTGGCAGATGCAATTCAACCACACCTTTGTTTCATCACTAAATCAGAGAGTCTGTCCGGTGGAGTCCACAACACATATTGCATTTAACAGACATCTAAAAGATACCAACAACTATTTAGTCTCATCAACGTAAGCTACATATGTGGCAGTCCATGGTTCTGATGTATGTGTGTGTGTGTGTGTGTGTGTGTGTGTGTGTGTGTGTGTGTGTGTGTGTGTGTGTGTGTGTGTGTGTGTGTGTGTGTGTGTGTGTGTGTGTGTGTGTGTGTGTGTGTGCATGCGTGTGTGTGTGTGTTCAGCAGATTTCTCTACTTGTTGTTGATGTTGAAATTCAACACACGGACACTTGAAGTCAAACTTAAATGAATCATTTAGTTAACTGGAGAGGTTTAAACGACCTCAATGCACCACAGTAGAGAAGAGATAGCACCCTGTCACAGTCACCTGCATGGACCAAAACAGAGTGAGAGAAGAGATAGCACCCTGTCACAGTCACCTGCATGAACCAAAACAGAGTGAGAGAAGAGATAGCACCCTGTCACAGTCACCTGCATGAACCAAAACAGAGTGAGAGAAGAGATAGCACCCTGTCACAGTCACCTGCATGAACCAAAACAGAGTGAGAGAAGAGATAGCACCCTGTCACAGTCACCTGCATGAACCAAAACAGAGTGAGAGAAGAGATAGCATCCTGTCACAGTCACCTGCATGAACCAAAACAGAGTGACAGAAGAGATAGCACCCTGTCACAGTCACCTGCATGAACCAAAACAGAGTGAGAGAAGAGATGGCACCCTGTCACAGTCACCTGCATGAACCAAAACAGAGTGAGAGAAGAGCACCCTGTCACAGTCACCTGCATGAACCAAAACAGAGTGAGAAAGAGATCACCCTGTCATCACCTGCATGAACCAAAACACAGTGAGAGAAGAGATGGCACCCTGTCACCTGCATGAACCAAAACAGAGTGAGAGAAGAGATGGCACCCTGTCAACAGTCACCTGCATGAAACCAAAACAGGTGACAGAAGAGAACACCCTGTCACAGTCAGGTGGCATGAACCAAAACAGAGTGAGAGAAGAGATAGCACCCTGTCACAGCCACCTGCATGAACAAAAACAGAGTGAGAGAAGAGATGGCACCCTGTCACAGTCACCTGCATGAACCAAAACAGAGTGAGAGAAGAGATGGCACCCTGTCACAGTCACCTGCATGGACCAAAACAGAGTGAGAGAAGAGATTCTCTTCAGCAACGAAATTCCAGAAGAACAAAACGGTCTATCACCCTGTCATACTGTTTCATTTGTTATATTTTTATTTCACCTTTATTTAACCAGGTAGGCTAGTTGAGAACACCTTTATTTAACCAGGTAGGCTAGTTGAGAACACCTTTATTTAACCAGGTAGGCTAGTTGAGAACACCTTTATTTAACCAGGTAGGCTAGTTGAGAACAAGTTCTATTTAACCGACCTGGCCAAGATAAAGGCAGTTCGACACAGACAACACAGAGTTACAGACAACAACACAGAGTTACACAGGATGAAGGTAATAACAACTATACAGCATGTGTAAATGAGGCAATAAGAGGTACAGTAGATCTATATACAGCATGTGTAAATGAGGCAGGATGAGAGAGGTAATAAATATAGATCTATATACAGCATGTGTAAATGAGGCAGGATGAGAGAGGTAATAAATACAGTAGATCTATATACAGCATGTGTAAATGAGGCAGGATGAGAGAGGTAATAAATACAGTAGATCTATATACAGCATGTGTAAATGAGGCAGGATAAGAGAGGTAATAAATACAGTAGATCCCCTATATACAGCATGTGTAAATGAGGCAGGATGAGAGAGGTAATAAATATAGTAGATCTATATACAGCATGTGTAAATGAGGCAGAATGAGAGAGGTAATACATACAGTAGATCTATATACAGCATGTGTAAACGAGGCAGGATAAGAGAGGTAATAAATACAGTAGATCTATATACAGCATGTGTAATTGAGGCAGGATGAGAGAGGTAATAAATACTGTACATACCTTTATTTTATGTCCTCGGCTACTTGGCTAAAAAGCTTGGTTCGCAACGTTCGCTACTTAACTATTAAACATTAGCCGTCTACATCTAGCTACATATTGAACTTCCATCCTCTCAGGTCAGGGGCGCAATGTATGAATTAATGATTAGTTCAGAATCAGCTTTATAATCATTAGCCAGTACGGAGAATTAAGTAAAACCACAAGTCCAAATTCCTATCTCCATCTCCATGCCTCACAAAGAAGGGCACTTATTGGTAGATGGGAAAAACAAAAGCAGACATTGAATATGATTTTGAGCCTGGTGAAGTTATTATTAATTACACTTTGGATGGTGAATCAATACACCCAGTCACTACAAAGATACAGGCGTCTTCCTAACTTAGTTGCCGGAGAGGAAGGAAACCTCTCATTGATTTCAGCATGAGGCCAATGGTGACTTAAAACAGTTACAGAGTTTAATAGCTGTGATAGGAGAACACTGAGGATGGATCAACAACTCTGATCCAGTAGTGAGTCATTTAGCAGGCGCTCTGATCCAGCAGTGAATCTTTAGCAGACGCTCTGATCCAGTAGTGAGTCATTTAGCAGACTCTCTGATCCAGTAATGAGTCATTTAGCAGGCGCTCTGATCCAGCAGTGAATCATTTAGCAGACGCTCTGATCCAGTAGTGAGTCATTTAGCAGACTCTCTGATCCAGTAGTGAGTCATTTAGCAGACTCTCTGATCCAGTAGTGAGTCAGGCGCTTGATCCAGCAGGCGCGGTCTGATCCAGTAGTGAGTCATTTAGCAGACGCTCTGATCCAGTAGTGAGTCATTTAGCAGACGCTCTGATCCAGTAGTGAGTCATTGATCCAGCAGAGTCGCTCTGATCCAGCAGTGAATCATTTAGCAGACGCTCTGATCCAGCAGTGAATCTTTAGCAGACGCTCTGATCCAGTAGTGAGTCATTTAGCAGACTCTCTGATCCAGTAGTGAGTCATTTAGCAGACGGTCTGATCCAGTAGTGAGTAATTTAGCAGGCGCTCTGATCCAGTAGTGAGTCATTTAGCAGACGCTCTGATCCAGTAATGAGTCATTTAGCAGACGCTCTGATCCAGTAATGAGTCATTTAGCAGACGCTCTGATCCAGTAGTGAGTATTTTAGCAGACGCTCTGATCCAGTAGTGAGTCATTTAGCAGGCCCTCTGATCCAGTAGTGAGTCATTTAGCACACTCTCTGATCCAGTAATGAGTCATTTAGCAGACGCTCTGATCCAGTAATGAGTCATTTAGCAGACGCTCTGATCCAGTAGTGAGTCATTTAGTAGACTCTCTGATCCAGTAGTGGGGGACCTGATCCTAGATCATAATGAATAAGATTACATGGAGAGGGGGGACTTGATCCTAGATCATAACGAATCAGATTACATGGAGAGGGGGACCTGTTCCTAGATCATAATGAATCAGATTAGATGGAGAGGGGGACCTGATCCTAGATCATAATGAATCAGATTACATGGAGAGGGGGGACCTGATCCTAGATTATAATGAATCAGATTAGATGGAGAGGGGGACCTGATCCTAGATCATAATGAATCAGATTACATGGAGAGGGGGGACCTGATCCTAGATCATAATGAATCAGATTACATGGAGAGGGGGACCTGATCCTAGATCATAATGAATCAGATTACATGGAGAGGGGGGACCTGATCCTAGATCATAATGAATCAGATTACATGGAGAGGGGGGACCTGATCCTAGATCATAATGAATCAGATTAGATGGAGAGGGGGACCTGATCCTAGATCATAATGAATCAGATTACATGGAGAGGGGGGACCTGATCCTAGATCATAATGGATCAGATTACATGGAGAGGGGACCTGATCCTAGATCATAATGAATCAGATTACATGGAGAGGAGGACCTGATCCTAGATCATAATGAATCAGATTACATGGAGAGGGGGACCTGATCCTAGATCATAATGAATCAGATTACATGGAGAGGGGGACCTGATCCTAGATCATAATGAATCAGATTACATGGAGAGGGGGACCTGATCCTAGATCATAATGAATCAGATTACATGGAGAGGGGGACCTGATCCTAGATCATAATGAATCAGATTACATGGAGAGGGGGGACCTGATCCTAGATCATAATGAATCAGATTACATGGAGAGGGGGACCTGATCCTAGATCATAATGAATCAGATTACATGGAGAGGGGGTACCTGATCCTAGATCATAATGAATCAGATTACATGGAGAGGGGGACCTGATCCTAGATCATAATGAATCAGATTACATGGAGAGGGGGACCTGATCCTAGATCATAATGAATCAGATTACATGGAGAGGGGGACCTGATCCTAGATCATAATGAATCAGATTACATGGAGAGGGGGGACCTGATCCTAGATCATAATGAATCAGATTACATGGCGAGGAGGGACCTGATCCTAGAGCAACGCTCCTCCTCTGGGACACTGCCTGTATGAAACAGAACACATAGTTGTAAAGTCTAGATACAACAGGGGTTTACTGCCATCTAGTGGAAGATACCAATATAACACTTTATTATCAGGGTGGGGAGGCGGCTGAGCTGAAACCGAACACATAGTTGTTAAACATAGTTACAGCTGGTGTTTACTGCCATCTAGTGGACGATACCAATATAACACTTTATTATCAGGGTGGGGAGATGGCTGAGCTGAAACAGAAAGTAAAGTTGTTCTTTTGTTCAGGATCCATTTTGAGACGACAGAGCAGAAAACACTATATGGAGATTATATAAAAATAAATTAAGTATTTCTGAACAATAATCTATTCTAATGGACAGAGTACGTGCATGAATACCTGGAATGAGATATTACTAGTTAGTAGAACTGCTACTTGAGCTGAGTTGCTGACAGACAGCAGTTTTCAAAGTGTAAACTAATCAGTATTTTTTTATTTATTTTTTTATTTTTTTATTTTTTTATTTCACCTTTATTTAACCAGGTAGGCTAGTTGAGAACAGGTTCTCATTTGCAACTGCGACCTGGCCAAGATAAAGCATAGCAGAGTGATCAGACAACACAGAGTTACACATGGAGTAAACAATTAACAAGTCAATAACACAGTAGAGAAAAAAAGGGGGGGTCTATATACAATGTGTGCAAAAGGCATGAGGAGGTAGGCGAATAATTACAATATTGCAGATTAACACTGGAGTGATAAATGATCAGATGATCATGTACAGGTAGAGATATTTGTGTGCAAAAGAGCAGAAAAGTAAATAAATAAAAACTGTGGGGATGAGGTAGGTGAAAATGGGTGGGCTATTTACCAATAGATTATGTACAGCTGCAGCGATCGGTTAGCTGCTCAGATAGCTGATGTTTGAAGTTGGTGAGGGAGATAAAAGTCTCCAACTTCAGCGATTTTGCAATTCGTTCCAGTCACAGGCAGCAGAGTACTGGAACGAAAGGCGGCCGAATGAGGTGTTGGCTTTGGGGATGCTCAATGAGATACACCTGCTGGAGCGCGTGCTACGGATGGGTGTTGCCATCGTGACCAGTGAGCTGAGATAAGGCGGAGCTTTGCCTAGCATGGCCTTGTAGATGACCTGGAGCCAGTGGGTCTGGCGACGAATATGTAGCGAGGGCCAGCCGACTAGAGCATACAAGTCGCAGTGGTGGGTAGTATAAGGTGCTTTGGTGACAAAACGGATGGCACTGTGATAAACTGCATCCAGTTTGCTGAGAAGAGTGTTGGAAGCCATTTTGTAGATGACATCGCCGAAGTCGAGGATCGGTAGGATAGTCAGTTTTACTAGGTAAGCTTGGCAGCGTGAGTGAAGGAGGCTTTGTTGCGGAATAGAAAGCCGACTCTTGATTTGATTTTCGATTGGAGATGTTTGATATGGGTCTGGAAGGAGAGTTTGCAGTCTAGCCAGACACCTAGGTACTTATAGGTGTCCACATATTCAAGGTCGGAACCATCCAGGTGGTGATGCTAGTCGGGCAAGCGGGTGCAGGCAGCGATCGGTTGAAAAGCATGCATTTGGTTTTACTAGCGTTTAAGAGCAGTTGGAGGCCACGGAAGGAGTGTTGTATGGCATTGAAGCTCGATTGGAGGTTAGATAGCACAGTGTCCAGTGACGGGCCAAAAGTGTATAGAATGGTGTCGTCTGCGTAGAGGTGGATCAGGGAATCGCCCGCAGCAAGAGCAACATCATTGATATACACAGAGAAAAGAGTCGGCCCGAGAATTGAACCCTGTGGCACCCCCATAGAGACTGCCAGAGGACCGGACAACATGCTCTCCGATTTGACACACTGAACTCTGTCTGCAAAGTAATTGGTGAACCAGGCAAGGCAGTCATCCGAAAAGCCGAGGCTACTGAGTCTGCCGATAAGAATATGGTGATTGACAGAGTCGAAAGCCTTGGCAAGGTCGATGAAGACGGCTGCACAGTACTGTCTTTTATCGATGGCGGTTATGATGTCGTTTAGTACCTTGAGTGTGGCTGAGGTGCACCCGTGACCGGCTCGGAAACCAGATTGCATAGCGGAGAAGGTACTGAGGTGCCGTTCCCCTCACAGCTCCGTAGGCAAGCACCATGGTCTTGTAGCGGATGCGAGCTTCAACTGGAAGCCAGTGGAGAGAGCGGAGGAGCGGGGTGACGTGAGAGAACTTGGGAAGGTTGAACACCAGACGGGCCGCGGCGTTCTGGATGAGTTGTAGGGGTTTAATGGCACAGGCAGGGAGCCCAGCCAACAGCGAGTTGCAGTAATCCAGACAGGAGATGACAAGTGCCTGGATTAGGACCTGCGCCGCTTCCTGTGTGAGGCAGGGTCGTACTCTGAGGATGTTGTAGAGCATGAACCTACAGGAACGGGCCACCGCCTTGATGTTAGTTGAGAACGACAGGGTGTTGTCCAGGATCACGCCAAGGTTCTTAGCGCTCTGGGAGGAGGACACAGTGGAGTTGTCAACCGTGATGGCGAGATCATGGAAGGGGCAGTCCTTCCCCGGGAGGAAGAGCAGCTCCGTCTTGCCGAGGTTCAGCTTGAGGTGATGATCCGTCATCCACACTGATATGTCTGCCAGACATGCAGAGATGCGATTCGCCACCTGGTCATCAGAAGGGGGAAAGGAGAAGATTAATTGTGTGTCGTCTGCATAGCAATGATAGGAGAGACCATGTGAGGTTATGACAGAGCCAAGTGACTTGGTGTATAGCGAGAATAGGAGAGGGCCTAGAACAGAGCCCTGGGGGACACCAGTGGTGAGAGCACGTGGTGAGGAGACGGATTCTCGCCACGCCACCTGGTAGGAGCGACCTGTCAGGTAGGACGCAATCAAGCGTGGGCCGCGCCGGAGATGCCCAACTCGGAGAGGGTGGAGAGGAGGATCTGATGGTTCACAGTATCGAAGGCAGCCGATAGGTCTAGAAGGATGAGAGCAGAGGAGAGAGAGTTAGCTTTAGCAGTGCGGAGCGCCTCCGTGATACAGAGAAGAGCAGTCTCAGTTGAATGACTAGTCTTGAAACCTGACTGATTTGGATCAAGAAGGTCATTCTGAGAGAGATAGCGGGAGAGCTGGCCAAGGACGGCACGTTCAAGGGTTTTGGAGAGAAAAGAAAGAAGGGATACTGGTCTGTAGTTGTTGACATCGGAGGGATCGAGTGTAGGTTTTTTCAGAAGGGGTGCAACTCTCGCTCTCTTGAAGACGGAAGGGACGTAGCCAGCGGTCAGGGATGAGTTGATGAGCGAGGTGAGGTAAGGGAGAAGGTCTCCGGAAATGGTCTGGAGAAGAGAGGAGGGGATAGGGTCGAGCGGGCAGGTTGTTGGGCGGCCGGCCGTCACAAGACGCGAGATTTCATCTGGAGAGAGAGGGAGAAAGAGGTCAGAGCACAGGGTAGGGCAGTGTGAGCAGAACCAGCGGTGTCGTTTGACTTAGCAAACGAGGATCGGATGTCGTCGACCTTCTTTTCAAAATGGTTGACGAAGTCATCTGCAGAGAGGGAGGAGAGAGGGAGGAGGGGGGGAGGGGGAGGAGGATTCAGGAGGGAGGAGAAGGTGGCAAAGAGCTTCCTAGGGTTAGAGGCAGATGCTTGGAATTTAGAGTGGTAGAAAGTGGCTTTAGCAGCAGCGACAGAAGAGGAAAATGTAGAGAGGAGGGAGTGAAAGGATGCCAGGTCCGCAGGGAGGCGAGTTTTCCTTCATTTCCGCTCGGCTGCCCGGAGCCCTGATGCTACTCTACCAGCAGCATCCTAGTTATCCTAGCTAGTCGGTACAGCTCGGTAAGCTAGCTAGCTACTCTACCAGCAGCATCCTAGTTATCCTAGCTAGTCGGTACAGCTCGGTAAGGTAGCTAGCTACTCTACCAGCAGCATCCTAGTTATCCTAGCTAGTCGGTACAGCTCGGTAAGCTAGCTAGCTACTCTACCAGCACCATCCTAGTTATCCTAGCTAGTCGGTACAGCTCGGTAAGCTAGCTAGCTATTCTACCAGCAGCATCCTAGTTATCCTAGCTAGTCGGTACAGCTCGGTAAGCTAGCTAGATACTCTACCAGCAGCATCCTAGTTATCCTAGCTAGTCAGTACAGCTCGGTAAGCTAGCTAGCTACTCTACCAGCAGCATCCTAGTTATCCTAGCTAGTCGGTACAGCTTGGTAAGCTAGCTAGTGTTGATAATGGGATATGATGAAGGGTGAGTCGGTCAAGGATCGATGCAGACAAGGTGGTAGATTGTACGACAAGCGACAGTTTATTCAGAGTAAAGATATCCTGTACAGCGTATATACGGGCCCCTCTGTTAGCTCATCAGAGACCAGCAGAAAAAGCCCTGCTAACAGTGAGTACAAGCTTCAAATACAGAACAGAAAGTAGGTTGATTCTGGAAGATCGGTTCTTCGGATTGGTTCAGGCTGGGGTGTAGTCTTTCGGCATTGGCTCAGTTGTCTGTCCGTCATCGTAGAATCCTGCCATGCCTGTTCTTAGTCATCACACCATGTTCAGCTAAAGAGGAGATTTGGTGTGTGCGCTATCCTCAGTCACACAATGTTCGGCTAGAAAGGAGATTATGTGTGTGCGCTAGTTTGTCTCCAAGTCAAGGCTATCTGCCAAATGTGTGGGTGTCTTATCTGTGTGTCCTCGGCAGTTAGTGTGTGTAATGTGTGTGCGTCGTCCCTGTCCTCGGGATGTTGTGTGTAATGTGTGTGCGTCGTCCCTGTCCTCGGGATGTTGTGTGTAATGTGTGTGCGTCCCTATCTTCGGGGGAGTCAGTGTGTGTAATGTGTGTGCGTCCCTGTCCTCGGGATGTTGTGGCCGAACTGACGGCTAGCACCTGTGGCTAGGATGTATCCTGTTGTGACAGTGTTGTGGATGATTTAAGTGAGTGTGTGTGTGAGAGATATCCTGTATGGGACCTAACATGTTTTACTGTGAAAATACGTTGTCTCAGCTATAGGGCCTCTGATCAGGCCCTACACCCAAACAAGGGCACTGCGTTCATCCACCTCTGGCCTGCTCGCCTCCCTACCACTGAGGAAGTACAGTTCCCGCTCAGCCCAGTCAAAACTGTTCGCTGCTCTGGCCCCCCTATGGTGGAACAAACTCCCTCACGACGCCAGGACAGCGGAGTCAATCACCACCTTCCGGAGACACCTGAAACCCCACCTCTTTAAGGAATACCTAGGATAGGATAAAGTAATCCTTCTCCCCCCCCCCCCCTTAAAAGACCTAGATGCACTATTGTAAAGTGGCTGTTCCACTGGATGTCATAAGGTGAAAGCACCAATTTGTAAGTCGCTCTGGATAAGAGCGTCTGCTAAATGACTTAAATGTAAATGTAAATGTCTATAGCAATGTAATGTCACCTGCATAAGAATTAGCACTCCCTTACAAATCCCTCTCTTCACATCTCCCAGGAGACGTGACACAACCTAACTAGATCCAGACACAGAAAGAAAGCTCTCTCAAAGGGACTATGAAAAAGGCACGGTATTTAAACAGAAATAGATGTATATGTATTACCACCATGTTCTCCACTCAATCCCACTATGTACTAAGTTGGCTACCAGCCACCTAGGAACTTACAACCCTCATTTAACAGAGGGGAGAACAACAGCTCAAAATAAAAGTGAAATGATTCGCCACATAAGCCAACTTTTTCAAGCAGGAAAAAGTTGTGATTCCCTCTCTTCACATCTCCAAAGAGATGTGACACGCTCTAATGGGTATTCTCCACCTCATCCTCAAACTCTGGCAGGTCATTAGCAAGCAGAGGATACATCTGGGAAGGGGAGGAAGGGTCAATAGCTCTAGAGATAACTCTAGTAGTAAGGGACCGGATACATGGAATGCAACAGCATCCACAGAGAACTAAAATGGCAGCGAACACCGAAATGGAGACCAAAATGGAGGAAACTAGGGTTTTATATTTACCAAACGCACTCATCCAGGAGTCCCACATCGAGGAATCTATCCCAGAATGAGATTTCATTTTACCATTAAGCATCCGCAGACCCTCCAAAGCGACCGACAAGCTACCATCCGAGGCTGTGTTATTGGGGATGAAAGTACAACACTGGTCACCGAACATAGAGCAAACTCCGCCCTTCTCAGAGAGTAACATATCAATGGCAATACGATTTTGGAAAGCCATCAGGCTGGTTGCAGCCAGTTGACCATGTACCGCTTCAAAACCCTGCTGAGTCCAATTGCCTAGTCTTTGGATGTTGTAATGTATATAGTTAATACGATCAACATTTTTGTTTACTGTACACCACCAACAGATGGATGATTCAAATCCTGCAGCTACCTGATCTATTAGCTTATACTCATCAGGCACTCCCCTAGGGATTCCAATAGCGTCTATGTAGGTGGGGTCTCCACTAGATGGGGTGGTGGCTCGCCTGGCACGTCCCCAATATCCGGGGTTCACTCCCCCGATCCGCAGGACGAGGTCCTCGGCTCCTATAGGGTAGATAGAAACAGGCAACAAGAGAGTAACAAGTGCACAGCGTCCAGTACTGTTGGAAGGTAACTTATCAAACAGGACAGTACTACCACACCACCACCACACATCTGCTCTGGATATTGGCCTGAAGCTACCCTTAATATTAACTGTATCCAGACACCAATCCGCAGGAATCCATCCCACTTTAGTTCCTCCTCCCGTCATATTGACACAAGTAAAATTTGCCCTTGCTACCTGGTTAGAAAACACTGGTTTCCTAGCGGTGAATTTAGTGACTGGATAGACACCATCCCAGGCAGTACAATTATCCCTGGGGTTATCAGTAGCCACTGCTGGGACAATTCGAAGCAATGGACGAGCTCCCATGCAACACCACACAACTCTGTCTGGTGGTATTTGCAGCTTCCTCTGTCAACAATAGCCAATTATTGGAAAAACCTGAGACTCCTGTGGCTGTTAAAATGACATCATCCGGACTTTTAACCCGGGATATTGTCTCCACCGGGCCAAACAGTGGGAACAGAGGGGACCCTTTTACGGGTGCGTTCATGTCATTCCTTACTGTAACCGAAGTCGGGTTAGGGTTATTAGTCACGCAAATTCGCCACAGCCAATATCTGGTCCCGGAATTCCATGGGGCCAGTATGAAATCATAACACTTTAAAGGCTGGTCCCCTGGTCTAACGGTAAGTTTCAGTCCCGTTTTTGTCTTAGTTAAAGTCAGTCGCTTCCGCCATTTCAATGCCTTCTTGTTTGTCGTCCAGTCTTCCCACCCATTAATTGTCTCCCCCACTAAATTCTTCCAAGACCAATCGCCAACCTTTCCTAATGTCATATACCAGACATGTCCGGCAGACCAGAGTGCACTGGTTCCTACCCCGTTCCTAGAGCCCCCTAAAGTCCCCCAAGGGATGTCAATGATATTAGTTGCATTGAAGGGCACACAAACAGTCGTACTGCGCACGTCGTTGGCCCTGCAATCAGTGTTAGGGGTGGTGGAGTGTCTCCTGTGCCATGGATGTGGTCAGTTCTATATGTGCCATGGATGTGGTCAGGTTGGATGACCCATTAGGGGGTCCTATATCTGCTTGTAATGTAGGTGTATGATGCTCTAATACCCACAGGAGAATCCCCATGGAAACTCCTGTGACTATTATAAAAATAACAAACACGGGGCCCGATATCCCCAATCTCGTCCAGGGATAGCCCCTATCTCTGGAAGACCGGTTAGTTGGTGTGCTGGGGAATTGCTCCCACATCCTTACCAACTAAGGGTTCTGTGGTTGGAATCAAATTTAGGTCGCTCAAATCGACCCTGACTTCAGTCAAAGTTCTGGAAGGAGTCGGTGCTGGTGTACAATGAGTCAAGTGGTACCAAGGTGCGCCCGATTTACCTTTGACCTGGACTGAGTGTGAAGTAACCTCCTTCACTTCGTATGGTCCAGTCCACCTGGGATCCGCCCACTTTCTTTTGTGGACCTTGATCCTTACCCAATCGCCGACCTTTACCCTTGGCTGCTCTGGATCTCCCGTCAGCTCCCCCTCATGGACTCTGTGTATCTGTTTGGAGAGAGCTGCAGACAGTTCCGTCAATTTTCTTACATAGTCAGTCATACCTATCTGGTGTACATCAAGAGGGGGCATATGACCTCCCTCTCTTGGTGGACCTGGCATTACTCTCCCTGTCATTATTTCGTGGGGTGAAAGATGAGTCCCTGCCCCTGGTGATGACCTCATGGCCATCAACGCCAGTGGCAGGGCCTCCACCCATGTCAGTTTTGTACCTGCACATACCTTGGCTATCTTACTCTTCAGAGATTGGTTGCAGCGTTCTACAAGGCCTTGGGATTGCGGCTTATACACGGAACCAAACTTGTGTATAATGCCGAACCTCTCCTCCACCTGTCTCAGGTGTTTGTTTGCGAAGTGGGACCCATTGTCGCTTCGGATTTGTCTAGGGACCCCATATCTAGGTATTAGTTCTGACTGCAGCCACTTAATGACCGTCTTCCCATCCTCCTTGGCTGTTGGAATTGCTTCTACCCATCTAGAGAATCTATCTACCATCACTAGCAAATATCTCTTCCCGTACTTTACATTGTCCTCTCCCATGTCGGTATAGTCTATACTGATGTCTTGGAAACATGCGTTTGGCACCGGGTAGGCTCCCATTGGGGTTTGGTAAGGCTTCTTTGGATTGTAGCTCCCACATATGTTGCATTCGTCACGGAATAAATCTGTCATGTCCTTCATGTGGGGGTGCCACCATATGTACGAAACCTTCTGGAGAGTTCTGAGTTTTCCTTCGTGGGTGAGTCCGTGGGCTTCCCTTATCAGTTCTGGACAGAGATTTGCTGGAGCCACCAGTCGGCCATCATGGCATCTCCATATTCCGTCTGGTCCTTTAGAGCCTCCCTTCTGTGTCCAAACCGAATGTTCGTAAGGGCCTGCCTCTTCCTGTAGTTCTAGTATGTGTTGGCTTGTCAGTTCAGTCCTTGCTGGTTCTATCCTGAGCACCATCTGTCGGGGGCTGTAGCCTCCTGCGGCCTTGGCTGCTAAGTCTGCGGCATCATTTCCTTGATTGATTCTGCTGGTCAGTTTTTGGTGGCCTCGGCATTTCATTATGGCCACTGTCTTTGTTAAGGATACGGCATGTATCAGACGTTCCATCTGGGCTCTGTGCTTAATGGGTAGGTTACCTGTGGTGGTAAAGTTGCGCCTAACCCATTGTGGTCCATCTATGTGCACGGCTCCGTGTGCATATGCCGAGTCCGTGTAAATGTTTACAGTTTTACCTTCGGCTTTCTCTAGAGCTTGAGTCAGACCCACAATTTCCGCAAGTTGTGCTGATGCTGGCTGGGGGGCAATTCCTGATTCCAACGTGACATGTGTTTTGTCATGCAGCTGTTGTACGACTGCATAGGCAGCTATGTTTCCTGTGTCTCCCTTGTAGCAACATCCGTCTGTGTACAGCCATAGGTCTGGTGATGTCAATGGTTCATTTTCCAGGTCTGGTCTCAATTTGAGCTCTTGTGCTGCCCTTTCTTGGCAGGAGTGTGCTAGGCCCTCTTCTGCGGTGAGGGCATCTGCCATGTTCTTGTCGGCGTTCACAAAGGTGATGTGTGACTGGGTGCATTTGTTCTGGATTTTGTTTTTTCTGTCCGCACTGAAGGTAAATTCTTTGCTGATGAGGTATGCTGCCACCCCATGGTGGGTGTGTATTTGCATCTTGTGGCACATTACCAGGTGTGCTGTCTTCTCAATAGCCTTGGCTACCGCTGCTACGTATCTGGAACAGGTGGTCTGTCCGGTTTCAATGTGGTCCAGTTTTGAAGAGTGGTACATAAGTACCCTTCTCTCCCCCTCATGTTTCTGAAAAAGGACGGCGGATGCAAAGCCTTCCTTCTCAGAAACATCCAAGTGAAATGTCTTTGTGTAGTCTCGTGCAGTGAGGGCAGCAGCAACAGACAGGTCAGTTTTCAATAAGCCAAACGCCGTAGAAGCTTCAGGAGTCCATGCAAGTGAGGCCTGTAGGTTTCTTGGGCCCGCTTCCCGAACAATTTCTCTCAGGGGTTCAGTTCTTTCAGTATAGTCCGGAATGTGAGTACGGCTGTACCCCGTCAACCCCAAGAATGAGAGCATTCCTGAGACCGTAATGGGTCTGGGATGGTGTAAAATTGAGTCTCGGTGTGATTTAGAGAGGCCGGCCCCCTCGCTTGAGATTTCCCCTCCCAGGAACAGAACGGTTCGTCTGCATGATTGGACTTTTGACATCTTGACTTTGTAACCTTTGATTGCCAGAAAGTCTAACAGGGTTTTAGTCATTTCTAGACAGAGGTCTGAGGTGGGAGCCCCCAGCAACAGGTCGTCTACGTATTGTATGAGTATCACTCCTTCTGGGATTTTCAGTTCTGCCAGGTGAGTCTTCAGAATATGGTTGAAGATTCCAGGGGAAGAAGTGTAGCCTTGGGGAAGTACGGAATAAGTAAATTGCTGATTCTCGTAGGTAAAGGCAAACAGCGGCTGGGAGGCCTCATCCAATGGGATGCTGAAAAAGGCATTGGCCAAGTCCACCACGGTGAAATACTGATGCTTTGGTGACAGGTTGCTCAGAGTGATGTGTGGGTCAGGAACCGAGAGATCGATAGGTGTGGTAACTTCATTCACCGCCCGGAAATCCTGCACCATCCGGTATGTTTCTCCTCCTGCCTTCAGAACCGGCAGTATGGGGGTGTTCCAGAGTGATAGAGTCCTGTATATGCACCCAGCTCCCAGGAGGCCTTCGATAGTGGGTCTGATCCCCTCTGTCTGTTCATGCTTGAGTCGATATTGGGTTCGAAATATTGGTACTTGTGCCGGATTGGTTAGGGTAATGCGCACTGGTTGGACCTGTAACTTTCCCACGTCAAATGGTGTGGTTGTCCATATTGCCTTGTCTATGGAATCCAAGACAGCAGGGGAGGAAGGGTGATCAGAATATGGTTTCCCGTGGTGCCTGGGGAGAGTGAGACGCTCAGGCTGGCACCGTTCTTCAGTGTCCACCATAGTCAGGCACCACATCTTTTCGGTGGTTGCCTTCAACAGGCCTGGTGTACTAGTCGCTGCCCAAGTGAGTTTCGAAGCCCTTTTTATCATTGGACCAAGACTTCGGGCCTCATGTCCATTCCCTACTGCGAGGGTCACGTGTGGAGAAGAGTCTGGTCCCAGTTGATACCAAGGTTTAACCTGTTGCGCCTACCCTCTACTTTTTTAAACATTTTGTTAAAAATCTCGCAACATTTCAGCGCCCTGCTACTCATGCCAGGAATATAGTACGTTCATATGGTTAGAATGTGTGGATAGGAAACCCTCGGACGTTTTTAAAACTGGTTAAATCACGACTGAGGCTATTACATAACGTGCGTTACATCGGAAAGCGCAGGAAAACCTGATCACAGAAAATGGAAATAAATATCCTTGCGCCACTTCCAGCAATTGTTAACAGTGAGCCGAATTAGATAAGACCGAGCATTCAACTCCCACAGCATCCCCATGTTGTCTAGAGTCTTGTGAATTGAATCATCTTTGATTCTTGGTTGAACCGAAAGAGGGGCACGACTTACCTCCGGTCTCCGCCCAGATCATTCCGGAAGAGCTCTCTCCTGAAATTTTTTCCAAGACGACAGCTAATGATATTTACATCGCCTACGGATGATTTTTATCGCTTATTAACGTTTACTAATACCTAAAGTAGCATTACAAACGTATTTCAAGTGTTTTGTGAAAGTTTATCGTCTACTTTTTGAATTAAAAATGACGTTACGTTGTGAAATCGCTGTTTTTTTCGTTTATCACACAGTCTACATATAACGATATCTTGGCTTTATATGGCCCGATTTAATCGAAATAAAGACCCAATAGTGTTTATGGGACATCTAGGAGTGCCAACAAAGAAGATGGTGAAAGGTAATGACTGTTTTCTATTTTATTGTGCGGTTTGTGTAACGCCGAAATGCTAATTATTTTGTTTACGTCCCCTGCTGTGCTTTTCTGTTGTAGTGTATTGGTGCATGCTATCAGATAATAGCTTCTCATGCTGTCGCCGAAAAGCATTTTAAAAATCTGACTTGTTGCCTGGATTCACAACGAGTGTAGCTTTAATTTGATACCCTGCATGTGTATTTTAATGAACTTTTGAGTTTTAACTAATACTATTAGCATTTAGCGTAGCGCAGTTGCATTTCCAGAGCTCTAGTTGGGACGCAAGCGTCCCAAGTAGAGGCAAGAGGTTAATATGGTGTGGGAGTATGACTGGGGCTGCCACCCTCCATTGGTTAAATTGAAATTGGATGGCAGGAGTTCCAGGTCCAGTTGGTAGGCATTTGAGCCAGTAAACCTCCTGTGTGGTGGATAGAGCAGGTGCGGGCAGAATTGGGAGCATCAGGATTCGGGCCCTTGGCGGTGCATCGAGCGAAACCTCCACACCTGATTCAGTTAGGTAGATTGCGCATCCTAATTTACAGAGTAGGTCTCGACCTAGTAGGTTGATTGGGCAATTTGGACAATATAGGAATTGGTGTTTCAAACTAGAAGGGCCCCACTGGAACAATAGTGGAGTAGTTTTGTATTGATCTTCAGGATTTCCTGAAACCCCCACCACCTTTACCTTGTCTGAAGAGAGGGGTTGATGAGAATTGATGGCGGAATATGTGCATCCAGTGTCCACAAGGAACCTGTGGGTGACCCCTTGTACTACGCATGTAATAGTGGGTTCCGTGTGGACAGAGAATTGTTGGCCATCTAACCCGACTGGTGGTGGTGGGCAGCCTCATTCCCATGGGGGGTATCCCTCGGACATCCCCTGGAAGGTGGGACCGGTAGGAGGCGCTGTATTGTAGGCTGGTTGATATCCCTGAGCAGGGGCTGGTGGATATCCCTGAGCAGGGGCTGGTGGATATCCCTGAGCAGGGGCTGGTGGATATCCCTGGGCAGGGGCTGAGTATCTTGGGGCCCCTCTTCCCCGTTGTCCACCTCTCCTCCCCCTGTAGGCCAAGTATGACTGGCGCTGCTGTGAGAGGGGAGAGGGGAGTCTTACTGCCGTTTCAACGGGGGTTGATTTTCCCTTAAAAACTCCTTGTATCAGGACTACTTCACCCGTTTCTTCTGCGACTTCTTCTATGAGTTTAAGTTGGCTTGTTGCCTCCCATACACCTGCAGCCGTGAGGGGAACATCTTCCTCTGTCTCTTCTTGTAGTTCCATATCATCTTCTCCCTGTTCTTCCGGTTCACTGAAAGTCATTAAATTTTCTTCTGGTCGGTGGCCACTTGTGAAATACTCATCACGAATATCGCTCCTTGGTTCCCCTCTATGTTCTCTGTACACACTGGATGTGCAGGAGGTGGGGGTTCCCCTCCCCTCTAACCGCAAGCTGCTTCCGTTGCCCCATGCTCCATCTGTGGATGGATTCCTCGTGTGGCCACTGGGGTGGAGCTGTTCTCGCATAGATCGAGGGGCATGCATGTCAGATGGCCCTGGTGTGCACCTTTGTGCACCCCCTGGTGTGGAGTAACCCTGTGGGCCAGGTTTTAATTCTTCACACTCTAGGTGGCCCCCTTTGATCAACGTATCCCCTCGGAGTACTCCTTCTTTTACAAGGAACACAGGGGCCTGTGTTGCCGCGGGTTCGGCCCTTCTCCTCTCTTCAGTATAAGGTGGAGGCAAATTTTGTCAGGACCGGGTAAAGATGTCGGGTTGTTGAGGGCACAGGTGTTGGCGGGGCAGAGGGAAATGGATTTGGCGCCATCTCCTGGTGGTGGCTCGTCTGCTCATCTGCCCCTTGTGAGGGAGTGGCCAGGGCAGAGGGAAATGGATTTGGCGCCATCTCCTGGTGGTGGCTCGTCTGCTCATCTGCCCCTTGTGAGGGAGTGGCCACCCCCATCATTTCAGGATTTTTGTTCAGTATTGCTCTCCGCGCTTCTTCGATGGCCCAAGTTCCTATCTTTAGTTCCGCTTCTGCTCTTTCTCTCTGTTTGGTCCCTTGGTTTTTGAATACATGGCCCTTGTTTCTTCCCACCTCCATGTCTCTTGTCTCCTGCAACGTCTCTCTCAATTCACATTCCATTGTTTTCAGCTGGGTCCCGGCTGGCAGCCCCTGTCCTAGATAGCCTGCTTGAGTCCATCTTAACTTTAATCCCTCCCAAACTTTCTTTATGTGCTTCCATTGTTCCTTTCCCCCTGATCTATATTCCATTTTTTTGTCTAGGAACTCATTAAACTTCAGTTTAGGAGTATTGGGAGACGCCATCAAGAATTTGCTTTAGTCGGAATTCAATTTAAATCAGTTGGAATTTAATCTGATTTTTAATCGAAATTCTCAGAGACTATCTGAATATAATTAGCATATACTTCGCCCGACGTTGATTGATACCTACGATGTATTCGAGGAGACACTACTGCTCGTATTCTGCCTTATCTCAGAGCTTCTCCTTAGTATATTTAGTTCAAGAAAAAGAATGGGTTGGTGTAGCATTTGTGGAGCGCGCAACCAAGGGATCTATTCGACTATTTAGTCTCAATATTAAATATTATATTCAGATATTATTTCAATTATACATCAGTCATTTTGTTCCTGATTATACATTTAACACAGAAGTCATAGGTACATACAACATAGAAGTTTCGGATTTATCCAATAACCCTTATTATAATTCTATCTCTCTCTCTCTATCTAACCACCAACAATCTTAATGGAAACAATTACAACCACATTGCATTTTAATATAAACAGTTACAAATAGACAAAACAAGACAAAACAACACGTTATATCTCTTACCCCTGAAAGCCGACCCCTATCAGTGAATCTCTATCAGACTGGCCTAGACCGGGTCACGGGACAAAATTACAATTTGTCCCCTCGGCGCCAGGTTTAATGAATAGTAATTAACTATCCCCTTACTGATCTCTATTCCTGACCCCTATCGAGCTGACCCCTATCAGAATTATTACACATGTCCGACCCCTATCAGTGAACCTCTATCAGACTGGCCTAGACCGGGTCACGGGACAAAATTACAATTTCTCCCCTCGGCGCCAGGTTTAATGAATAGTAGTTAACTATCCCCTTACTGATCTCTATTCCTGACCCCTATCGGAACTATCCAGGCCTTAAAGTGATCTCTCATCAATTGAAAGCTATCAGACTGTGCTGACCGGGTCACGGGACAAAATTACAATTTCTCCCCTCAGCGCCAGATTTAATGAATAGTAATTAACTATCCCCTTACTGATATCTCATCAATGATTAATATCACCCGGCCGTCGCCAGTTTGTTACCACATATATTCACTTCACTGTACTTTCAACTTGTCAGCAAATTATAAATTTACACAAGAATTCATACTCACTCGGTAATACTGATCAAAATTTAGACAGACTATACGACAATATGCAAAGTTTGATTTAACAGGTTTTGCTTACCTTATTTATGGTGCACCTTTAGATCAGTTTCCCGAGTTGAGCAGAATTGTTGTCCCCCCCCGAATTTCTTCACCCGTCCTCCGTGAATCGTCCTTTCACCCACTCGCCCTCTCACACCCAAGTCAACTCACTTCGATGGATCATTATTCAACCACCCTCTGCTACCAAGTATTCTGTTGATAATGGGATATGATGAAGGGTGAGTCGGTCAAGGATCGATGCAGACAAGGTGGTAGATTGTACGACAAGCGACAGTTTATTCAGAGTAAAGATATCCTGTACAGCGTATATACGGGCCCCTCTGTTAGCTCATCAGAGACCAGCAGAAAAAGCCCTGCTAACAGTGAGTACAAGCTTCAAATACAGAACAGAAAGTAGGTTGATTCTGGAAGATCGGTTCTTCGGATTGGTTCAGGCTGGGGTGTAGTCTTTCGGCATTGGCTCAGTTGTCTGTCCGTCATCGTAGAATCCTGCCATGCCTGTTCTTAGTCATCACACCATGTTCAGCTAAAGAGGAGATTTGGTGTGTGCGCTATCCTCAGTCACACAATGTTCGGCTAGAAAGGAGATTATGTGTGTGCGCTAGTTTGTCTCCAAGTCAAGGCTATCTGCCAAATGTGTGGGTGTCTTATCTGTGTGTCCTCGGCAGTTAGTGTGTGTAATGTGTGTGCGTCGTCCCTGTCCTCGGGATGTTGTGTGTAATGTGTGTGCGTCGTCCCTGTCCTCGGGATGTTGTGTGTAATGTGTGTGCGTCCCTATCTTCGGGGAGTCAGTGTGTGTAATGTGTGTCCCTGTCCTCGGGATGTTGTGGCCGAACTGACGGCTAGCACCTGTGGCTAGGATGTATCCTGTTGTGACAGTGTTGTGGATGATTTAAGTGAGTGTGTGTGTGAGAGATATCCTGTATGGGACCTAACATGTTTTGCTGTGAAAATACGTTGTCTCAGCTATAGCAATGTAATGTCACCTGCATAAGAATTAGCACTCCCTTACACTAGCTACTCTACCAGCAGCATCCTAGTTATCCTAGCTAGTCGGTACAGCTCGGTAAGCTAGCTAGCTACTCTACCAGCAGCATCCTAGTTATCCTAGCTAGTCAGTACAGCTCAGCTCGGTAAACTAGCTAGCTACTCTACCAGCAGCGTCCTAGTTACCATAGCTACCACTACATCATCACCGGCTGTCTGCATTTCTTGTGGACCGATGGAGCTCCCCGGTTGTTTCTTCCACCTGTTAAATCCCGGTGAGGCTTCTCCCTCTCTCGTTGACGGATGCTGGCTACCTCTGTCCGGTTCTCCTCTCTTCACTAGATGGACGGTAACTTTAGTGTTTAAACCCTCTGTGTCCAAGGACCAAACTTTTGAATATTATTTTCAGGACGCCTCAATAGCAGGTATTGAACCCCGGGTAAATAATCACTAGTCAGAACCTCAACCTCAGTATACATTCATTATAAAAATCATCTTAATATCTGATATTGTGAGTAAACAACCTCGAGAGTGCGTCTTCCAGCCCTCCAATAAATCACATCATTCAACCCTCCCGGTTAGTCAATTTACCTCAACATGCCCCCGGAGAAGGCAGAGTAATGACACCAGCCTTTTAGCGGGGCTGACAGACTGACTACAACGCTCGCGTCGCTAAATTAATTTTGTTATTAAAAATGACACACTGCTCGCGCCATTAACTAACGTCTCGAAGTCAGTTCTATTTGTGAAACTCTTCTTATGTTTCCCCATCTGAGCTCAGAGTAGATGAGAGATGTAATGTTTGTCTCTGTTGTGTTGAAGCCCAATCAAGCAGGAGAGACCAGCCTCCCCTGTACCCAGCTGTGTGTCCATGAAGAGTGACCGGTCTATGATGCAACCTTTACAGTTTAGAGAGGAAGACTTTTCTACTGAACAAAGGTAAGAAGAACTCATGGGTCCTGGTCAGTGAGTTAAACAACACTGTCTCTAGTCATTTCTCCTCCCATTTTCCCATTTATTGTTGTTTTCATAATCCATAGGCTAATCATTTTGTCTATTTGCATAGTCCTAAAACAATATTAAACAAACACAACATTCCCTGTGTGTGTGTGTGTGTGTGTGTGTGTGTGTGTGTGTGTGTGTGTGTACTCCCTGGATGATGATTTAATCTCGTGTTTTGTCCACAGAAACCAACAGGGGAGATCAGAGTCGGAGATTCTCAGTTGTCAGTCTTCCCAGAGTCATCATACAGACCTGGCCTCCATATTCAGTGTATGTGGTCTTGTTATGTACATTTGTTTTTGTTTACCTCAAGTAAAGTTGATCTGTCAATCATTCATTAATGTGTTAATGAGAAAGCATTTATTCTCTTGCTTAACTTATTTACTTTATTTATTTCAGATGCTTGAACAGAAAATAATGACATTTGTGAAGAACGAGCTGAAGATGTTCAAGAGGATACTTAGTCCAGAACTCCCAGAAGGCTTTGAGAGTCAGAAGCAGGATAAGGAAGTGGTGGATGCTGAAGATGAGAAGCAGGAGAGCAGTGCCAGAGAGGGGGCTCTGAAGATCACACTGCACATCCTGAGGAAAATGAACCAGAAGGAGCTTGCTGACACACTGGAGAAATGTAAGATCTGTCTGCCTCATGTTGAATGCTGTTTTATAACATTTAAAAGCTGTAGCTAAAGTACAGCTAAAGTAGCTGTGTAACTCAATGATATTGTAGCAGCCTTAACACAACACCTAGTGACCTCATCAAGTAGCAGCAGGTATGTGTTGATTAATTTAGAGAGAGAGAGAGAGAACATTAATAATACCATCAATAATACCAATAATAATATAATCAGTCACACCAGTCTGTAATGCATTATGAAAACATTTACAGATTTATACAGTCAGTTAAGATAATAAATTATTATAATGTACAACTTTATAACAGTCCTACAATACTGTAGGTATTAAAACAGACGTAATATTAATATCCTCTGTTATTTCTAGATTCAGATGAGCTTGCTGTGATTTGCCAACGTGAACTCAAATCTAATCTAAAGAAGAAGTTTCAATGTGTATTTGAGGGGATCGCTAAACAAGGAAACCCAACACTTCTCAATAAGATCTACACAGAGCTCTACATCACAGAGGGTGGAACAGGAGAGGTCAATAATGAACATGAGCTGAGACAGATTGAGACAACAACCAGGAAACAAGCAAGACCAGAGACTGCAATCAAATGTAACGACATCTTTAAACCCTTAACTGGACAAGATAAACCTATCAGAACTGTGCTGACAAAGGGAGTTGCTGGCATTGGAAAAACAGTCTCTGTGCAGAAGTTCATTCTGGACTGGGCTGAAGGAAAAGCAAACCAGGATGTCCAATTTGTATTTTCATTCCCTTTTCGGGAGCTAAATTTGATGAAAGAGGACAAACACACTTTCATTGAACTTCTTAATCACTTCTCAATGGAAACCAAACAATCAGGAATCTCCATCTACAACAAGTACAAAGTTCTGTTCATCTTTGATGGTCTGGATGAGTGCCGACTGCCCCTAGACTTCCAGAAGAACAAGATCTGTTGGGACGTCACAGAGTCAACCTCAGTGGATGTTCTGCTGACAAATCTCATCAGGGGAAATCTGCTTCCCTCTGCTCTCCTCTGGATAACTACCCGACCTGCAGCAGCCAATAAGATCCCTGCAGCGTGTGTTGACCAGGTGACAGAGGTACGAGGGTTCAATGACCCACAGAAGGAGGAGTACTTCAGGAAGAGATTCAGTGATGAGGACCTGGCCAGCAGAATCATCTCACACATAAAGACATCAAGGAGCCTCCACATCATGTGCCACATTCCAGTCTTCTGTTGGATTTCTGCAACAGTCCTTGAACACATGCTGAAACATAAGAGAGAAGAGATGCCCAAGACTCTGACTGAGATGTACACACACCTTGTGGAGTTTCATACCAAACAGAAGAATGAAAAGTATCTTGGGAAAGAAGAGACAGGTCCACACTGGAATAAAGAGAGCATTCTGTCACTGGGGAAACTGGCTTTTCAACAGCTTGTGAATGGCAATCTGATTTTCTATGAAGAAGACCTGAAAGAGTCTGGCATTGATGTTAATGAAGCCTCAGTGTACTCAGGATTGTGCACACAGCTCTTTAAAGAGGAATGTGGGCTGTACCAGGAGAAGGTGTACTGCTTTGTTCATCTGAGCATTCAGGAGTTTCTGGCAGCTGTATATGTGTTCCTCTCATTCATCAACAACAATGAGAATCTAATGGACAAACTGCAAACAAAAGACAAGTCTGTAGTTACTTTCTACAAGAGTGCTGTAGATAAAGCCTTACAAAGTGAGACGGGAAACCTGGACCTTTTCCTCCGCTTCCTTCTGGGCCTCTCACTGGAGTCCAATCAGAAGCACTTACGAGGTCTACTGACAAAGACAAGAAGCAGCTCACAGAGCCATGAAGAAACAGTCGAGTACATCAAGGAGAAGATCGGGGAGGATCTCTCTCCAGAGAGGAGCATCAATCTGTTCCACTGTCTGAATGAACTGAATGACCATTCTCTAGTGGAGGGGATCCAACGATTCCTGAGATCAGGAAGTCTCTCAAAACCCAAACTGTCACCTGCACAGTGGTCAGCTCTGGTCTTTGTGTTGCTGACTTCAGAAAAGGAGCAGGATGTGTTTGACCTGAAGAAATACTCCAGATCAGAGGAAGGTCTTCTGAGGCTGCTGCCAGTGGTCAAAGCCTCCAGAGCTGTTCTGTGAGTAAATAAAATGACATATAAGAACTAATCATCAGGAAGAAATATTCAGTTTAGAGAAAAATATATATTATAATATGTATATAATATTGTATTGAAAAACATATTGAATAAATTCATTGAATTTACTGAATTAATGCATTGATTTCCACATTAGTATAACAATATGACCATACAATTCTAGGAGACGGAAGATGAATCTATATGTTGTTTGAGAGAATAAACCAAATGCATCTACCATTGTCCTTCTACACTACTGGTGTTAAATTAACAGTGTGTTTGTGAAGTCATGATGATCTCTTTGCAGGCTGTCAGGCTGTGGAGTCACAGAGGAAGGCTGTGCTTCTCTGGTCTCAGCTCTGAGGTCAAACCCCTCACACCTGAGAGAGCTGGACCTGAGCTACAATCACCCAGGAGACTCAGGAGTCAGACTGCTCTCTGCTGGACTGGAGGATCCACACTGCAGACTGGAGAAACTCAAGTATGTAGAGGGTTTATGTCAATGTTCATATCAGACATGTTTGACTTATCAGGCTGGTTAAGACAAACATTCTGAACACCACTTGGACAAAGTTGTGTGTGTGAGTTCAGTGTAAATCTCTCAACACACACTGGACACACAGACAAACTGGACACACAACCACATGGAACACATGGACTTATACACACGCTGGACTCACACACAAACACTCACACACACACTGGACAAACACACACTGGACACACACACACACAGGACACACACACACTGGACAAACACACACTGGACACACACACACTGGACAAACACAAACTGGACACACACACACAGGACACACAAACACAGGACACACACACTGGACTCACACACACACTGGACAAACACACACTGGACACACACACACACAGGACACACACACACTGGACACATACACACACGAACACACACAAGCACTGGACACACAAAAACACTCACACACACACTGGACACACACTGGACACACACACACTGGACACAATCACACACTGGACACACACAGACAAACTGGACTCACACATACACACACACACACACACACACACACACACACACACACACACACACACACACACACACACACACACACACTGGACAAACACACACACACACTGGACACACACACAGAGGACACACACACAGGACACACACACACACACACAGCACATACACACACTCTGGACACACACACATTCATTTATAAATAGATATGGAAGGTTTCAAGACACTGATATATCTGAATATGTTGAAAAAATATACTGCCACTATTTTCACCACCAAAGAATAGCAGTGTGATTTTAATATGATTTGACTCTTTGCAGGTGTAGTGGCAAATCAGTTCAAAATACGACACGACCAGGAACTTTGTGAAAATCAATATAGACTTTTAATACACCAGTATCATAAGTCGGAGCGATCCGCGGAACACACCCTCTTTTCCAGAGCCCTGGCCCCAGTATTTATCCACATATTGCATATGAGCCCATCCCATATATAAATTACGTTACATTCCAATCTGTGCGCCCTGCTTGTTCAGCTCAATAACCCCCACATCTGCTTCCAGTCAGATTATATGATGTCAAGACCTTTCCCTTGACCTAAAGATAATATACACCCCCCTTCCTGTGGCCTGTGCTCAGACCCTGTAATTAACCCTGTGTCCCTATGGTATGTGTCTTTTATCTCATTTAGCTTTAGGGTTCCCATCTGTTCTGGTCCCCTGCTCTTCATATGGTTTGTCCAAAGACAAACAGACTTGTGTTTCCCCAGTGAAGTGACCTATGCCTGCAATCGATCAGTTAGTCATTTGGCTGACCCCGTCCTTAGGCAACCTCTTTGATCCTTGTATGCCCAGCTGGTCTTAAGCGTCTATGTGTCTGCATTCTTAGTGTCCCCTATGGCCTTTAACTTCTTCCTGCCCTATACCATAAAAATGCATTTTACCAGAACAGAACCCATAAGTGTACCTTTTCTCTTTTGTTATCAAATCATGTATATAATTCTACCACACAGGCTGTCAGGCTGTCTAGTTACAGAGGAAGGCTGTGCTTCTCTGGTCTCAGCTCTGAGGTCAAACCCCTCACACCTGAGAGAGCTGGATCTGAGTAACAATGACCTGAAGGATTCAGGAGTGAAGCTGCTCTCTGCTGGACTGGGGAATCCCCACTGTAAACTGGAGACTCTGAGGTCAGTATTCCTGTAGTTGGTCAACAAGTGATAACTGTTCACCAGATCCACATGTGTTTACCAGACACACATAGTCCACACCATATGTGTTTGGACAGTGAAGCTTACAGTTTTAAATTTGGTGCTTTGCTCCAGCATTTAGGATTTGAGATATAATGTTTCTTATTAGGTGACAGTACAGAATGTCACCTTTTATTTGAGGTTAAAGGTGAGAGGTTAGCATGTTTTGTTGTAGTCTCTGTTACTGGTAATGGTGAGAGGTTAGCATGATTTGTTGTAGTCTCTGTTATTGGTAATGGTGAGAGGTTAGCATGTTTTGTTGTAGCCTATGTTATTGGTAATGGTGAGAGGTTAGTATATTTAATTGTAGCCTCTGTTATTGGTAATGGTGAGAGGTTAGCATGTTTTGTTGTAGCCTCTGTTATTGGTAATGGTGAGAGGTTAGCATGTTTTGTTGTATCCTCTGTTATTGGTAATGGTGAGAGGTTAGCATGTTTTGTTGTAGCCTCTGTTATTGGTAATGGTGAGAGGTTAGTATGTTTTGTTGTAGCCTCTGTTATTGGTAATGGTGAGAGGTTAGTATGTTTTGTTGTAGTCTGTGTTATTGGTAATGGCGAGAGGTTAGCATGTTTTGTTGTAGTCTCTGTTATTGGTAATGGTGAGAGGTTAGCATGTTTTGTTGTAGTCTCTGTTATTGGTAATGGTGAGAGGTTAGCATGTTTTGTTGTAGCCTCTGTTATTGGTAATGGTGAGAGGTTAGCATGTTTTGTTGTAGTCTCTGTTATTGGTAATGGTGAGAGGTTAGCATGTTTTGTTGTAGCCTCTGTTATTGGTAATGGTGAGAGGTTAGCATGTTTTGTTGTGGCTTCTGGAACTTTCTCACTCATTGTTTTTCATGATTCATTCATGATTTTTCTTAATCATGGCATCATCAGAATTTCATATTTATTCGTGAAACACATATACATATACTTAGGTAGGAGTCATTAAAACTCGTTTTTCAACCTCTCGACAAATTTCTTGTTAACAGACTATGGTTTTGGCAAGTCGGTTAGGACATCTACTTGGTGCACAAGTAATTTTTCAAACACTTTTTTACAGACAGATGATTTAATTTAATTTATAATTCACTGTATCACAATTCCAGTGGGTCAGAGGTTTGCATACAGTAAGTTGACTGTGCCTTTAAACAGCTTGGAAAATTCCAGAAAATCATGTCATGGCTTTAGAAGCATCTGATAGACTAATTGACATAATTTGGATGTATTTCATGGCCTACCTTCAAACTCAGTGCCTCTTTGCCTGACATCTTGGGGGAAAATGAAAAGAAATCAGCCAAGACTTCGGAAAAAATATTGTAGACCTCGACAAGTCTGGTTCATCCTTGGGAGCAATTTCTAAATGAATGAAGGTACCACGTTCATCTGTTCAAACAATAGTACGCAAGTATAAACACCATGGGACCACGCAGCCGTCATTCCACTCAGGAAGGAGACAAGTTCTGTCTCCTAGAGATTATCTTACTTTGTGGCAAATAAATCCAGAACAACAGCAAAGGACCTTGTGAAGATGCTCGAGGAAAAAGGTACAAAAGTATCTATATCCACAGTAAAACGAGTCCTATATCAACATAAGCTGAAATAAGCAATAAGTCACTGCTCCTAAATCGCCATAAAAAAGCCAAAATACAGTTTGCAGCTGCGCATGGGGACAAAGATCATACTTTTTGGAGAAATGTCCTCTGGTCAGATGAAACAAAAATAAAACTGTTTGGCCATAATGACCATCATTATGTTTGGAGGAAAAAGGGGGAGCCGAAGAACACCATCCCAACTGTGAAGCACGGGGGTGGCAGCATCATGTTGTGGGGGTGCTTTGCTGCAGGAGGGACTGGTGCACTTCATAAAATAGATGGCGTCATGAGGGAAGAAAATGATGTGGATATATTGAAGCAACATTTCAAGACATGTCAGGAAGTTAAAGATTGGTCACAAATGGGTCTTCCAAATGGACAATGACCCCAAGCATACTTCCAAAGTTGTGGCAAAATGGCTTAAGGACAACAAAGTCAATGTATTGGAGTGGCCATCACAAAGCCCTGACCTCAATCCTCCAGATAATTTGAGGGCAGAACTGGAAAAGCATGTGTGAGCAAGGAGACCTACAAACCTGACTCAGTTACACCAGCTCTGTCAGGAGGAATGGGCCAAAATTCACCCAATTTATTGTGGGTAGTTTGTGGGAGGAACATTTGACCCAAGTTAAACAATGTAAAGGCAATGCTACCAAATACTAATTGAGTGTATGTAAACTTCTGACCCACTGGGAATGTGATGAAAGAAATAAAAGCTAAAAAAAAATATTCTCTCTGTTATTATTCTGACATTTCACAATCTTAAAATAAAGTAGTGATCCTAACTGACCTAAAACAAGGAATGTATACTAGGATTAAATGTCAGGAAATGTAAAAATCGAGTTTAAATGTATTTGGTTAAGGTGTATGTAAACTACCGACTTCAACTCTATGTATTAAAATACCCTCAAATTAAAGGTGACATTATAAACTGTAACGTGATGACTGTCTATAGATGTTTCTATCTACATTTACATTACATTTAAGTCATTTAGCAGACGCTCTTATCCAGAGCGACTTACAAATTGGTGCTTTCACCTTATGACATCCAGTGGAACAGCCACTTTACAATAGTGCATCTAGGTCTTTTAACCTCTTGCTTCTACTCGGCACGCTTGCGTCCCAACTAGAGCTCTGGAAATGCAAATGCGCTACGCTAAATGCTAATAGTATTAGTTAAAACTCAAAAGTTCATTAAAATACACATGCAGGGTATCGAATTAAAGCTACACTCGTTGTGAATCCAGGCAACAAGTCAGATTTTTAAAATGCTTTTCGGCGAAAGCATGAGAAGCTATTATCTGATAGCATGTAACACCCCAAAAGACCCACAGGGGACGGACGTAAACAAAATAATTAGCATTTCGGCGTTACACAAACCGCACAATAAAATAGAAAACATTCATTACCTTTCACGATCTTCTTTGTTGGCACTCCTAGATGTCCCATAAACACTATTTGGGTCTTTATTTCGATTAAATCGGTCCATATAAAGCCTAGATATCGTTATATGTAGACTGTGTGATAAACGAAAAAAACATCGTTTCAAAACGTAACGTCATTTTTTTAAATTCAAAAAGTCGACGATAAACTTTCACAAAACACTTCGAAATACGTTTGTAATGCAACTTTCGGTATTAGTAAACGTTAATAAGCGATAAAATTCATCAGGAGGCGATGTAAAGATCATTAGCTGTCCGTCTGGAAAAATGTCCGGCTAGAAACTCAACGAAAATATCCGGTCCTAGACCTGAGGAGATACGGTGCCCTGCATGTGTTTGACCAAGAAAAAAACTCAAGGAAATGACAAGACTCTAGACACCGTGTGGAAGCTGTAGGTACTGCAACCTCAGTCAATTAATTGTGGTTCACCTTTATCAATGGGTTCAAGGAGCGCATGGATATATTTTCCCATTTTCAGTGATCAGTTTTTCCTGTGCTTTTCGATGTAAATGCCGTTCTGGTAAAGCCACAGCAGTGATTTAACCAGTTTTATAAACGTCTGAGTGTTTTCTATCCACACAGACTAAGCAAATGCATATACTATATTCCTGGCATGAGTAGCAGGGCGCTGAAATGTTGCACGATTTTTAACAGAATGTTCAAAAAAGTAGAGGGACGACTTAAGAGGTTAAGGGGGGGGGGGAGAAGGATTACTTTATCCTATCCTAGGTATTCCTTAAAGAGGTGGGGTTTCAGGTGTCTCCGGAAGGTGGTGATTGACTCCGCTGTCCTGGCGTCGTGAGGGAGTTTGTTCCACCATTGGGGGGCCAGAGCAGCGAACAGTTTTGACTGGGCTGAGCGGGAACTGTACTTCCTCAGTGGTAGGGAGGCGAGCAGGCCAGAGGTGGATGAACGCAGTGCCCTTGTTTGGGTGTAGGGCCTGATCAGAGCCTGGAGGTACTGAGGTGCCGTTCCCCTCACAGCTCCGTAGGCAAGCACCATGGTCTTGTAGCGGATGCGAGCTTCAACTGGAAGCCAGTGGAGAGAGCGGAGGAGCGGGGTGACGTGAGAGAACTTGGGAAGGTTGAACACCAGACGGGCTGCGGCGTTCTGGATGAGTTGTAGGGGTTTAATGGCACAGGCAGGGAGCCCAGCCAACAGCGAGTTGCAGTAATCCAGATGGGAGATGACAAGTGCCTGGATTAGGACCTGCGCCGCTTCCTGTGTGAGGCAGGGTCGTACTCTGCGGATGTTGTAGAGCATGAACCTACAGGAACGGGCCACCGCCTTGATGTTAGTTGAGAACGACAGGGTGTTGTCCAGGATCACGCCAAGGTTCTTAGCGCTCTGGGAGGAGGACACGATGGAGTTGTCAACCGTGATGGCGAGATCATGGAACGGGCAGTCCTTCCCGGGAGGAAGAGCAGCTCCGTCTTGCCGAGGTTCAGCTTGAGGTGGTGATCCGTCATCCACACTGATATGTCTGCCAGACATGCAGAGATGCGATTCGCCACCTGGTCATCAGAGGGGGAAAGGAGAAGATTAATTGTGTGTCGTCTGCATAGCAATGATAGGAGAGACCATGTGAGGTTATGACAGAGCCAAGTGACTTGGTGTATAGCGAGAATAGGAGAGGGCCTAGAACAGAGCCCTGGGGACACCAGTGGTGAGAGCGCGTGGTGAGGAGACGGATTCTCGCCACGCCACCTGGTAGGAGCGACCTGTCAGGTAGGACGCAATCCAAGCATGGGCCGCGCCGGAGATGCCCAACTCGGAGAGGGTGGAGAGGAGGATCTGATGGTTCACAATATCGAAGGCAGCCGATAGGTCTAGAAGGATGAGAGCAGAGGAGAGAGAGTTAGCTTTAGCAGTGCGGAGCGCCTCCGTGATACAGAGAAGAGCAGTCTCAGTTGAATGACTAGTCTTGAAACCTGACTGATTTGGATCAAGAAGGTCATTCTGAGAGAGATAGCGGGAGAGCTGGCCAAGGACGGCACGTTCAAGAGTTTTGGAGAGAAAAGAAAGAAGGGATACTGGTCTGTAGTTGTTGACATCGGAGGGATCGAGTGTAGGTTTTTTTCAGAAGGGGTGCAACTCTCGCTCTCTTTGAAGACGGAAGGGACGTAGCCAGCGGTCAGGGATGAGTTGATGAGCGAGGTGAGGTAAGGGAGAAGGTCTCCGGAAATGGTCTGGAGAAGAGAGGAGGGGATAGGGTCGAGCGGGCAGGTTGTTGGGCGGCCGGCCGTCACAAGACGCGAGATTTCATCTGGAGAGAGAGGGAGAAAGAGGTCAGAGCACAGGGTAGGGCAGTGTGAGCAGAACCAGCGGTGTCGTTTGACTTAGCAAACGAGGATCGGATGTCGTCGACCTTCTTTTCAAAATGGTTGACGAAGTCATCTGCAGAGAGGGAGGAGGGGGGGAGGGGGAGGAGGATTCAGGAGGGAGGAGAAGGTGGCAAAGAGCTTCCTAGGGTTAGAGGCAGATGCTTGGAATTTAGAGTGGTAGAAAGTGGCTTTAGCAGCAGCGACAGAAGAGGAAAATGTAGAGAGGAGGGAGTGAAAGGATGCCAGGTCCGCAGGGAGGCGAGTTTTCCTCCATTTCCGCTCGGCTGCCCGGAGCCCTGTTCTGTCTGATGTCACAGTCGTTGTAACATTCTATAGATGTTTCTATCTGATGTCACAGTCGTTGTAACATTCTATAGATGTTTCTATCTGATGTCACAGTCGTTGTAACATTCTATAGATGTTTCTATCTGATGTCACAGTCGTTGTAACGTGATGATATTCTTCTTTATTTACAGGAAGAAAAAAAACTAACAAAATGAACCGTGAAGCAATATGTCAGAACAGGCAACTAAACATAGAATAACAACCCACAAATAAACCAAGAAATATGGTTCCCAATCAGAGACAACGATAAACAGCTGCCTCTGATTGAGAACCAATCCAGGCAACCATAGACATATAAACACCTAGACCAGACAAACCCCATAGATGTATAAAAACTAAACAAGCCCTCGTCACACCCTGATGTATATAAACTAAACAAGCCCTCGTCACACCCTGATGTATATAAACTAAACAAGCCCTCGTCACACCCTGATGTATATAAACTAAACAAGCCCTCGTCACACCCTGATGTATATAAACTAAACAAGCCCTCGTCACACCCTGATGTATATAAACTAAACAAGCCCTCGTCACACCCTGATGTATAAAAACTAAACAAGCCCTCGTCACACCCTGATGTATATAAACTAAACAAGCCCTCGTCACACCCTGATGTATATAAACTAAACAAGCCCTCGTCACACCCTGATGTATATAAACTAAACAAGCCCTCGTCACACCCTGATGTATAAAAACTAAACAAGCCCTCGTCACACCCTGATGTATATAAACTAAACAAGCCCTCGTCACACCCTGATGTATATAAACTAAACAAGCCCTCGTCACACCCTGATGTACAAAAACTAAACAAGCCCTCGTCACACCCTGATGTATAAAAACTAAACAAGCCCTCGTCACACCCTGATGTATAAAAACTAAACAAGCCCTCGTCACACCCTGATGTCTATAAACTAAACAAGCCCTCGTCACACCCTGATGTATATAAACTAAACAAGCCCTCGTCACACCCTGATGTCTATAAACTAAACAAGCCCTCGTCACACCCTGATGTCTATAAACTAAACAAGCCCTCGTCACACCCTGATGTATATAAACTAAACAAGCCCTCGTCACACCCTGATGTATATAAACTAAACAAGCCCTCGTCACACCCTGATGTATATAAACTAAACAAGCCCTCGTCACACCCTGATGTATATAAACTAAACAAGCCCTCGTCACACCCTGATGTATATAAACTAAACAAGCCCTGGTCACACCCTGATGTATATAAACTAAACAAGCCCTTGTCACACCCTGATGTATAAAAACTAAACAAGCCCTCGTCACACCATGATGTATATAAACTAAACAAGCCCTCGTCACACCCTGATGTATATAAACTAAACAAGCCCTCGTCACACCCTGACCTGACTAAAATAATAAAGAAAACAAAGTTAACTAAGGTCAGGACATCTGCAGGTAATACTTTGATAATTTGTCATTTATAATAATGATACATTAATTTCTGAGTAGATATGGAAGGTTTCAGGACACTGATGTATCTGAATATGTTTAAAAATATACTGTCACTCTTTTCACCACCAAAGAATATCAGTGTGATTTAAATATGATTTGACTCTTTGCAGGCTGTCAGGCTGTCTAGTCACAGAGGAAGGCTGTGCTTCTCTGGTCTCAGCTCTGAGGTCAAACCCCTCACACCTGAGAGAGCTGGACCTGAGCTACAATCACCCAGGAGACTCAGGAGTCAGACTGCTCTCTGCTGGACTGGAGGATCCACACTGCAGACTGGAGAAACTCAAGTATGTAGAGGGTTTATGTCAATGTTCATATCAGACATGTTTGACTTATCATTTTACATTACATTACATTTAAGTCATTTAGCAGACGCTCTTATCCAGAGCGACTTACAAATTGGTGCATTCACCTTATGACATCCAGTGGAACAGCCACTTTACAATAGTGCATCTAAATCTTTTAAGGGGGGTGAGAAGGATTACTTTATCCTATCCTTGGTATTCCTTAAAGAGGTGGGGTTTCAGGTGTCTCCGGAAGGTGGTGATTGACTCCGCTGTCCTGGCGTCGTGAGGGAGTTTGTTCCACCATTGGGGGGCCAGAGCAGCGAACAGTTTTGACTGGGCTGAGCGGGAACTGTACTTCCTCAGTGGTAGGGAGGCGAGCAGGCCAGAGGTGGATGAACGCAGTGCCCTTGTTTGGGTGTAGGGCCTGATCAGAGCCTGGAGGTACTGAGGTGCCGTTCCCCTCACAGCTCCGTAGGCAAGCACCATGGTCTTGTAGCGGATGCGAGCTTCAACTGGAAGCCAGTGGAGAGAGCGGAGGAGCGGGGTGACGTGAGAGAACTTGGGAAGGTTGAACACCAGACGGGCTGCGGCGTTCTGGATGAGTTGTAGGGGTTTAATGGCACAGGCAGGGAGCCCAGCCAACAGCGAGTTGCAGTAATCCAGACGGGAGATGACAAGTGCCTGGATTAGGACCTGCTCCGCTTCCTGTGTGAGGCAGGGTCGTACTCTGCGGATGTTGTAGAGCATGAACCTACAGGAACGGGCCACCGCCTTGATGTTAGTTGAGAACGACAGGGTGTTGTCCAGGATCACGCCAAGGTTCTTAGCGCTCTGGGAGGAGGACACAATGGAGTTGTCAACCGTGATGGCGAGATCATGGAACGGGCAGTCCTTCCCCGGGAGGAAGAGCAGCTCCGTCTTGCCGAGGTTCAGCTTGAGGTGGTGATCCGTCATCCACACTGATATGTCTGCTAGACATGCAGAGATGCGATTCGCCACCTGGTCATCAGAAGGGGGAAAGGAGAAGATTAATTGTGTGTCGTCTGCATAGCAATGATAGGAGAGACCATGTGAGGTTATGACAGAGCCAAGTGACTTGGTGTATAGCGAGAATAGGAGAGGGCCTATAACAGAGCCCTGGGGGACACCAGTGGTGAGAGCGCGTGGTGAGGAGACAGATTCTCGCCACGCCACCTGGTAGGAGCGACCTGTCAGGTAGGACGCAATCCAAGCGTGGGCCGCGCCGGAGATGCCCAACTCGGAGAGGGTGGAGAGGAGGATCTGATGGTTCACAGTATCGAAGGCAGCCGATAGGTCTAGAAGGATGAGAGCAGAGGGCTATCAGGCTAGTTATCAGGCTAGTTAAGACAAGCATTATTACCACCACTTGGACAAAGTTGTGTGTGTGAGTTTCAGTGTTCAGTAAGTTCTGTGTGTGTGTGTGTGTGTGTGTGTGTGTGAGTGCAGTGTGTGTGTCTAGTGTAATTCTCTCAATGACACAAATACTGGATTCACACACTGGACAAACACACACTGGACACACACACACTGGATACACACACACACACAGGACACTCACACACACACACACTGGACAAACACACGCAGGACACACACGCTGGACTCACACACACAAACACACACACACACTGGACACACACACACTGGACACACACACAAACACACACACACACTGGACACACACACACACTGGACACACAATGGACAAACACACACTGGACACACACACAGACACACACTGGACACACACACACACACACTGGACACACATACACACTTTACACACATACACACACTGGACACACACACACACACTGGACACACACACACACTGGACACACACACACTGGACACACACACTGGACACACACATACACACTGGACACACACACACTGGACACACACACAGGACACACAAACATTCGCTTGATATATGCTATATCCATGTGTGTGTGTGTGTGTGTGTGTGTGTGTGTGTGTGTGTGTGTGAGTTCAGGTGTATCCCTCAATGACTGTCTGTTCTTCTGCTTACTGCTACAGTGTGGGACATGGTGGAGAGAACAGAATGAAACCTGGGATTAGAAAATGTGAGTGTTGACTGCTGTGAAGAATATAACTAAGAATAAGTCTTAATTCAAGTTAAGTCAAAGTCAAAGACCACCATCATTACTGACTTGGTCATATTAAATATCAGCTGTAGTTCTACAGAAGCAGAAATCAGGGACACCAAAGTTTACAAAGAGTCGCTTTGACAGTGTGTGTGTGTGTGTGTGTGTGTGTGTTTGTGTGTGTGTGTGTGTGTGTGTGTGTGTGTGTGTGTGTGTGTAATTAATGTGAATAAGTGTGTTTTATATAACCATACAGTATAACATATGATCATTCAACAAGTCTCAAGTTACCTTAACTTCTCCTTTTGAAACCTAGAAACATCTACATTAAATTAATTAGTGAAAAGTGAGTTAACATTCTAATGTGAATGATGATGATTTCTAATATTGTGTCTGGTTTCATCCATCAGATGTCTGTGATCTCACACTGGACCCAAACACAGTAAACAGACTCCTCTCTCTGTCTGAGGAGAACAGAAAGGTGACATGTAGGACAGAGGAGCAGCAGTATCCTGATCACCCAGAGAGATTTGAGGGCTGTGAACAGGTGCTGTGTAGAGAGGGTCTGACTGGGCGCTGTTACTGGGAGGTAGAGTGGAGTGGGAGGGCTGATATAGGAGTGACATATAAAGGAATCAGCAGGAGAGGAGAGGTTAATGACTGTTGGCTTGGACACAATGACAAGTCCTGGAGTCTGTTCTGCTATGACAACCGTTACATTGCCAGGCACAATGATCATCCCACTACCATAGACGTCCCCTCCTCCAGATCCCACAGAGTAGGAGTGTATCTGGACTGGCCAGCCGGCACTCTGTCCTTCTATAGAGCCTCCTCTGACACACTGACCCACCTGATCACATTCACCTCCACATTCACTGAGCCCCTCTATCCAGGGATTGGGGTTTGGTGGGAAGGCGACTCAGTGTCCCTCTGTCAGTGATACACACACACACACTGGGCAAAGACACACAAACTGGACAATCACACACACACACACACACACACTGGACAAACACACACACACACACTGGACAAACACACACACACTGGACGAAGACACACACACACACTGGACAAACACACACTGGACAAACACACACACACCTGCTGGACACACACTTGACACACACACACTCACACTGGACACACACACACACCTGCTGGACACACACACTAGATACACACACATACTGGACACACACACACACACACACACACACACACTGGACTCACAGACACACGCTGGACACACACACACACTGGACGCACACACACACACACACACACACTGGACGCACACACACACACTCACACTGGACACACACACACTCACACTGGACACACACACACACACAAACTGGACACACACACACACATACACCTGCTGGACACACACAGTGGTTACACACACACACACTGGACACACACACACACACACTCACACTGGACACACACACACACACAAACTGGACACACACACACACATACACCTGCTGGACACACACAGTGGTTACACACACACACACTGGACTCACAGACACACACTGGACACACACACACACACACTGGACTGACAGACACACACTGGACACACACACACACACACACAAACACACACTGGACTCACACACACACACTGGACACACACATACACCTGCTGGACACACACACTGGTTACACACACACACACACACTGGACAAACACACACTGGACAAAGACACACTAGACAAATACACACACACACACTAGACAAACACACACACACACTGGACACACACACACACACACACACTGGACTCACAGACACACACACACACACACACACACACACTGGACAAATACACACACACACTGGACAAACAGACACTAGACAAATACACACACACACTAGACAAACACACACACCTACACTGGACACACACACACACACTAGACAAACACACACACAAACACAGAGGACACACACACACACTGGACACACACACTGGACTCACAGACACACACTGGACACACACACACACACACACTGGAAAAATACACACACACACTAGACAAACACACACACAAACACAGTGGACACACACACACACATACACACACTGGACTCACAGACACAGACACACACACACACACACACACTAGACAAACACACACACAAACACAGAGGACACACACACACACTGGACACACACACTGGACTCACAGACACACACAGGACAAACACACACACACTGGACACACACACACACATACACACACTGGACTCACAGACACACACTGGACACACACTGGACACAGACACTGGTCACACACACTCACACACACACACTGGTCACACATACTCTGGACACACACACACACACCCACTGGACTCACAGACACACACTGGACAAATACACACCGACACAAACACAGTGCACACACACACACACACACACTGGACTCACAGACTCACACTGGACACACACACACAAACACACGCTGGACACACACACACACACTAGATACACACAGGACACACACACACTGGACACACACACTCTGGACACACACACACATGCGCGTCTTTCTATAGTTGTGAGGACCTCTTACAACAACACTGTTAAAATACCAATGTAATCATGTGTTGTCTTTTATGTTGAAAAACTAATTATACAATTATATATAATTATATATGGACATACGCTCCATAGTTGTACAAGTATACAAGGATATATTGTACTTTTCATAATAAAACATACTTGAAACAAGAAAAGCTTGTTAATTGTGAAAACAGTTTGTTTATTGATTTTACGTTTCCTCTGTCAGGTTGATGTTAACCTGCGACTGGTTGAAACATGAAACAAATATGAAATGAAATACAAAACAATTAAATATGTGGAATAGAATTAAACAAATTGTACAATTAGTACAACAGAGTGTTGTAATGCAGGGTTACTATAGCAACAGAGTGTTGTGATGCAGGGTCACTATAGCAGCAGAGTGTTGTGATGCAGGGTCACTATAGCAACAGAGTTCTCTCTCCCTCTTTCTGCTCGCACTCTCTGCTCTCTCTGCTCTCTCGCTCTGCTCTATCTGCTCTCTCAGCCTGCTCTCTCTCTGTTCTCTGCTCTCTCAGCCTGCTCTCTGCTCTCTCTCTGTTCTCTGCTCTCTCAGCCTGCTCTCTGCTCTCTCTCTGTTCTCTGCTCTCTCAGCCTGCTCTCTGCTCTCTCTCTGCTCTCTCTTTGCTCTCTGCTCTCTCTCTCTCTCTGCTCTCTCTTTGCTCTTTGCTCTCTCACTCTTTCTTTGCTTTCTCAGCCTGCTCTCTGCTCTCTCTCTCTCTGCTCTCTCTCTCCCACACACTCTGCTCTCTCTCTGCTCTCTCTCTCACCCACACTCTGCTCTTTCTCTCCCACACACTCTGCTCTCTCTCTGCTCTCTCTCTCTTCCACACACTCTGCTCTCTCTGCTCTCTCTCTCTCCCACACTCTCTGATGTCTCTCTCTGCTCTCTCTCTCCCACACTCTGCTCTCTCTCTGCTCTCTCTCTCTTCCACACACTCTGCTCTCTCTGCTCTCTCTCTCTCCCACACTCTCTGCTGTCTCTCTCTGCTCTCTCTCCCACACACTCTGCTCTCTCTCTCTTCCACACACTCTGCTCTCTCTGCTCTCTCTCTCTCCCACACTCTCTGCTGTCTCTCTCTGCTCTCTCTCTCCCACACTTTCTGCTCTCTCTCCCACACGTTCTGCTCTCTCTCCCACACTTTCTGCTCTCTCTATCTCTCACTTTCTCTATCTTAACAGTGGTGAAGTTTGGACAATCACCACTTGATGTCAGTGTTAAACCAGAAGTGATGAAAACAACATCACTGCATCGAGAGAGAGAGAGTCTAATATACTGATATACAGTAACATTCAGAAAGTATTCAGACCCCTTGACTTTTTACACATTTTGTCACGTTACAGACTTATTCTAAAATGGATTAAATGTGTTTTTCCCCTCATCAATCTACACACAATAACCCAGAATTACAAAGCAAAAACGGTTCACTTTATGTGTGAACATTTTTATTAAAAAAAACGTAGATATCACAGAGAGGGAGAGTAGAGAGTCAGAACAGAGGGAAGAGAGAGAGAGGGAGAGTAGAGAGTCAGAACAGAGGGAAAGAGAGAGAGGGAGGGGAGAGAGTCAGAACAGAGGGGAAGAGAGAGAGAGGGAGGGTAGAGAGTCAGAATAGAGGGAAAGAGAGAGAGAGGGAGGGAGGGTAGAGAGTCAGAATAGAGGGAGGGTAGAGAGTCAGAACAGATGGAAAGAGAGAGAGAGAGGGAGGGTAGAGAGTCAGAACAGAGGGAAAGAGAGAGAGAGGGATGGTAGAGAGTCAGAACAGAGGGAAAGAGAGAGAGAGAGGGAGGGTAGAAAGTCAGATCAGATGGAAAGAGAGAGAGAGAGAGAGGGAGGGAGGGTAGAGAGTCAGAATAGAGGGAGAGTAGAGAGTCAGAACAGATGGAAAGAGAGAGAGAGAGAGGGAGGGTAGAGAGTCAGAACAGAGGGAAAGAGAGAGAGAGAGAGAGAGAGAGAGAGAGAGAGAGAGAGAGAGAGGGGGAGGGTAGAGAGTCAGAACAGATATAACGCAACATTAACTATTCATGAAAATCGCAAATGAAATGAAAGAAATATATTCACTCACAAGCTTAGCCTTTTGTTAACAACACTGTCATCTCAGATTTTCTAAATATGCTTTTCAACCATAGCTACACAAGCATTTGTGTAAGAGTATTGATAGCTAGCATAGGATTAAGCCTAGCATTCAGCAGGCAACATTTTCACAAAAACAAGAAAAACATTCAAATAAAAAAAATTTACCTTTGAAGACCTTCGGATGTTTTCAATGACGAGACTCTCAGTTAGATAGCAAATGTTCATTTTTTCCAAAAATATTAATTGTGTAGGAGAAATCGCTCCGTTTTGTTCATGACGTTTGGCTAAGAAAAAAATCTGAAAATGCAGTCTCTACAATGCCGAACTTTTTACCAAATTAACTCCATAATATCGACAGAAACATGGCAAACGTTGTTTAGAATCAATCCTCGAGGTGTTTTTCACATATCTATTCGATGATAAATCATTCGTGGCAGTTGGGTTTCTCCTCGGAAACAAACGGAAAAATACTGCAGCTGGAGATTACGCAATAATTGCGACGGAGGACACCAAGCGAGCACCTGGTAGATGTAGTCTAAAATGGTCAATCTTCCAATGATATGCCTCCAAATACGTCACAATGCTGTCGACACTATGGGGAAACGACAGAAAGTCTAAGCTCATTCGTGACCCATTCACAGCCATATAAGGACTCATTGGAACACAGCGCCTTCAAAATCTGGGGCACTTCCTGTTTGAAATGTCATCTTGGTTTCACCTGTAGCATCAGTTCTGTGGCACTCACAGACAATATCTTTGCAGTTTTGGAAACGTCAGAGTGTTTTCTTTCCAAAGCTGTCAATTATATGCATAGTCGAGCATCTTTTCATGACAAAATATTGCGCTTAAAACGGGAACGTTTTTTTATCCAATAATGAAATACCAACCCCAGAGTTCCAAGAAGTTAAACATTAAGTTTAGCCCCTCAGTATGAATGGTTAAGGTTTGGGATAGATTTTAAACACAATGTTTAGGGCCTCATTATGAATGGTTAAGGTTTGGGATAGAGTTTAAACATTAAGTTTAGGGCCTCATTATGAATGGTTAAGGTTTGGGATAGAGTTTAAACATTAAGTTTAGCCGCTCATTATGAATGGTTAAGGTTTGGGAAAGAGTATATGTCAATATGTCAATGGATATGGAGGGAAAGATGAAAAATTAAACAAGGTCTGAAAATAAAAGCTATTAATATATACTGTAACCCACCAATGAGAGAGGAAACATTCTGTTCTACCTCCTCTCCACCAATGAGAGAGGAAACATTCTGTTCTACCTCCTCTCCACCAATGAGAGAGGAAACATTCTGTTCTACCTCCTCTCCACCAATGAGAGAGGAAACATTCTGTTTATACCTCCTATCCACCAATGAGAGAGGAAACATTCTGTTTATACCTCCTCTCCACCAATGAGAGAGGAAACATTCTGTTCTACCTCCTCTCCACCAATGAGAGAGGAAACATTCTGTTTCTAAATCCTCTCCACCAATGAGAGCGGAAACATTCTGTTATACCTCCTCTCCACCAATGAGAGAGGAAACATTATGTTTATAACTCCTCTCCACCAATGAGAGAGGAAACATTCTGTTCTACCTCCTCTCCACCAATGAGAGAGGAAACATTCTGTTCTACCTCCTCTCCACCAATGAGAGAGGAAACATTCTGTTTCTAACTCCTCTCCACCAATGAGAGAGGAAACATTCTGTTATACCTCCTCTCCACCAATGAGAGAGGAAACATTCTGTTCTACCTCCTCTCCACCAATGAGAGAGGAAACATTATGTTTATAACTCCAATCCACCAATGAGAGAGGAACATTCTGTTTATACCTCCTCTCCACCAATGAGAGAGGAAACACTATGTTTATAACTCCTCTCTGCCAATGAGAGAGGAAACATTATGTTTATAACTCCTCTCCACCAATGAGAGAGGAAACATTCTGTTCTACCTCCTCTCCACCAATGAGAGAGGAAACATTATGTTTATAACTCCTCTCCACCAATGAGAGAGGAAACATTATGTTTATAACTCCTCTCCACCAATGAGAGAGGAAAAAATCTCCACCAATTTTTATTTTATTTTTATTTCACCTTTATTTAACCAGGTAGGCAAGCTGAGAACAAGTTCTCATTTACAATTACAATCTAAAAATCGCAAATTAAATGAAATAAATATGCCTGCTCTCAAGCTTATCCTTTTCTTAACAATCCTGTCGTCTCAGATTTTCAAAATATTTTGAACCAGAGAAAATCAATAATTTGTGTAAGAGTGGTGATAGCTAGCTTAGCATTTAGCGTTAGCATTTAGCACGCAACATATTCACAAAAACCAGCCAAGGAATCAAATAAAATAATTTACTTTTGAAGAACTTCAGATGTTTCAATGAGGAGACTCTCAGTTATATAGCAGATGTCCAGTTTTTCCTGAAAGATTCTTGTGTAGGACACATCGTTCCATTTTGTTACTATGCATTTGGCTACCGAAACTAACCGAAAATTCAGTCACCTACACGTTGAACTTTTTTCCGAAATAACTCCATAATATCGACTGAAACATGGAAAACGTTGTTTGAATCAATCCTGAAGGTGGTTTGTCATATATCTCTCCATTGAAAGCCCAGTCCTTGAAGCCTGCTTTGTTCTCTGATTCGAATGGAAAAATACTGGGACCTGACTTTTGCGCACCAATTGCCACGCAGACACCAAGCGGGACACTTGGCAATTGTAGTCTCTTATGGTCAATCTTCCAATGATATGCCTACAAATACGTCACAATGCTGCAGAGACCTTGGGGAAACAAGATAAAGTGTCCGTTCATTCCTGTCGCATTCACAGCCATATAAGGCGATCATGGAAAACGTAGCCTCAGAAATCCTGTTCATTTCCTGGTCGGTCAAACATCTTGGTTTTGCCCGAAGCATTTGTTCTAGGGGACTCACAGTGAAAATCTTTGCAGTTCTGGAAACGTAAGAGTGTCTTCTTTCCAAAACTATCAATTCCAAGCATATTCGAGCATCTTTTCGTGACAAAATATTGCGCTTAAAACGGGCACGTCTTTTTATCCAAAAATGAAATACTGCCCCTATAGTACTAACTGGTTAAAGATGTTTATAAATAACCACGCTGCATTTTGGTCCTTCCCAGGAAGAAAGTCATTACATTCCCTCTCGCATGGAACCTCTTGTCTATAGATTTGGTCATCCCATTCCTCTTGATTTTGGTTTCCTCTCCTCCTCATTTGGATATTTCAGTACTATTTGTTGAATCGGAACGATGGTCAATACTCCCACAATTCAATTGACCATTCAAGTTATCTTGTCCGTTATCTTGTCCGCATAGAATTCCCTTCCTGTCTCCCCACGCCTAGTTGATATCCTATTTGTACAAGATCACCGTCCTATCCTCCAGCACCTATTTAATATCCCTTCTTAATCTTGGGCGAACATGCCTCTCATGATTAAGTTTATTTTATTTACGGTATTGCACATTACCGCAGGTTTTTTTCAACCTGCCAGTGTATATCGGTTATAAAAAACAGTGTATGTTGGTCATACAAAACCCTGTGGGAATAGCAAAGCTCCCATTATTGATCAATTCTACAAATTTTAGAACATCAAATCAAAGAACTTAAATCATTCCCCCCAGAATCGAGAATATAGGCTACTGACCTTGCCGCCGACTGGGAAAAGCACTGTTCGTTGGATCTAGTCACAGTCCCTGTCGGTCTGGGGTGTACACCGGCCTGGTCTTTTCCCTCAATTCAGAGGCCAGGTCTTAAATAACGGGACCCAACCCGCTCGTGCACGATTTTCGATGTACGACCTTCAGATGGCAGAGACGGGTATTTTAGATCCGGCTCGAAGGACTAATTGTTACAGGAATTAAATTCCTCTATGTTTTAATACCCAATTAAAATTAAACACTCTGTCAATTCCTAAGAATTTGTAAGACTCTGATTTGCATGAAATGGACAGAGACCAGTCTTAAAATCTATCAGCAGCGTTTATTCTCGAGAGTACTGAACATTTACATTACATTTAAGTCATTTAGCAGACGCTCTTATCCAGAGCGACTTACAAATTGGTGCTTTCACCTTATGACATCCAGTGGAACAGCCACTTTACAATAGTGCATCTAGGTCTTTTAAGGGGGGGGGGGGAGAAGGATTACTTTATCCTATCCTAGGTATTCCTTAAAGAGGTGGGGTTTCAGGTGTCTCCAGAAGGTGGTGATTGACTCCGCTGTCCTGGCGTCGTGAGGGAGTTTGTTCCACCATTGGGGGGCCAGAGCAGCGAACAGTTTTGACTGGGCTGAGCGGAACTGTACTTCCTCAGTGGTAGGGAGGCGAGCAGGCCAGAGGTGGATGAACGCAGTGCCCTTGTTTGGGTGTAGGGCCTGATCAGAGCCTGGAGGTACTGAGGTGCCGTTCCCCTCACAGCTCCGTAGGCAAGCACCATGGTCTTGTAGCGGATGCGAGCTTCAACTGGAAGCCAGTGGAGAGAGCGGAGGAGCGGGGTGACGTGAGAGAACTTGGGAAGGTTGAACATCAGACGGGCTGCGGCGTTCTGGATGAGTTGTAGGGGTTTAATGGCACAGGCAGGGAGCCCAGCCAACAGCGAGTTGCAGTAATCCAGACGGGAGATGACAAGTGCCTGGATTAGGACCTGCGCCGCTTCCTGTGTGAGGCAGGGTCGTACATGATACAGTTATCACAGATTATAAACTGAAAATGACGTCATTAGTTTTCGTACTACCCCGTCTACCCCGTCTCATCTCCGCTCCAGTACAATGGCTGTATGGTTCTCAAGACTTAGATAATTTATGATCCGAGCCAAGGTCTGCCTGTGTAGATAAGCATTCTAGCCAGTCTGGCTATATCTTCATTCATTTCTACCAAGGAACAGACAGTCATTGTTCTAATTCTTGATTATATTTACACACATTATATTCAGTACTAAGGTTAAAAGAAAATTCATACATCTATACAGTAACATAATAGTATTCTGATTAGTCAGTCCTGATTGAAATGTATACATAATTAGTCATTATTGATAAAAAATTCCCTTAACATCACCCCAAACATACATTTAGAGGCATTGTTAAATCACAAATTATACGGTTTCATAGGATTTCCTCCTGAAAAGCAATTCAAACATTATTTCATGCACTCAGACAGAGAGGTCACTCTAAACGATATCGCAGAACCATAAAAAACAGCACCTTGGGGGCCCTCTCTCCCATTCAACCTACACACTCACATAACACATGTCTGTCAATCACTCTTTTGGACCCCAACCTCAATTTTAGAGGTTCCGGAGACATTTCCAAATCATCCCCTTCCCCTGATTTCAACCCTAACCCCTAACCCTAACCCTAACCCTTACCCTAATTCGGCTTTGTATCCTGCTCCTGCCCATAACGATAAACCAACCCTAACCTTAACCCCACCCCTAACCCTACCTCTAACCCTAACACCACCACTAAGCCTAACTCTAACCCTAACCTTAACCTCACCCCTAACCCCACCCCTAACCCCACCTCTAACCCTAACCCCAGCCTGTCCGTGCTGTTCATGGTGGACCGCATATCTTTTTACCTCTGCTAGAGTTGCCGTGGTGGACCGCATATCTTTATACCTCTGCTTGAGTTGCCGTGGTGGACCGCATATCTTTTTACCTCTGCTAGAGTTGCCGTGATGGACCGCATATCTTTTTACCTCTGAGAGTTGCCAACCCCACTAAGTTATTTTTAACTCTGTGAGAGTTGCCAACCCCACTAAGTTCTTTTTCACCTCCTTACTGATTTCAACGCGCATTCCAGTTAAAAAGGCTATTTTTAGTTCCTGATGATAAGGGGTATTTTGATCCCCGGGGGCTGGTTCTGGCATACCACTGTTGGCATTAAATACATCTTTTAAACGTTCTAGGTACTGACTGACTGTCTTATTTTCTCCCTGTCTACATTCAGTTACCGTAGAGAAGTCAGCGTGTCGATGGTAATGTTCAGTTAGGTTAGCGCAGAGTTCTGTAATTTTTGCTCTGAATGGCTCCCCAAGTCCCGCGCTCAACTGTATAATGTCCCCATCATTCCCCGTTGGCACCCAGGCTCCGCGCACAGCAAACCAATCCTTGGGGGTTGGGTAGCTCTATCAGGGGAAACTGCTCTTCTTCCCTGCTATAATACTGGAAATCTCTCCTATGCCTTGGTCTATTTTTTTCTCCTATATCGGAGGTTTTCTGAGTAGTCCTGATCGGTTCTGATTCGGTGAAGGTGTCTGATATTTTTCGCTCACCGACCTATCTTCCTCCTTCACTGTCTGAGTCTCTACAAATGCTCTTTCCATCTGCACCTTCCTCAATACTGCCCTAATCAGCTCCTGCTCTCTCTCTGTGCCTTTCTGCCCCTCTGGACTCACACCATCCACTCCCAGATCATAAGCTGGGGGAGGCTCAGCACGGAGCGGCAATTGCACTCTCCTCTGAGCCATCACCACCTCATCGTCGGGATTATCTCTGTAAACCTGGTCCACTAGAGAAGGATATAGGTTTTGATCCCCACCCAATTGGCCACTTTTTCCCGCTGTGGGAGCGGAGGGCAGAGTATCTTGGCTCTTTACGTCTTTATTTTTTCTATCCCCTTCCACTCTTTTCCTGGCTTCCAAAAGCCAGACCCTGGCTGTATAAGCCTTGTTTATTCTGCTTCTGCATGTCCTTGCCACATACCTTATGTATCTGTTTCATAAGAAATTCTAACTTTTCAACATCTAGATTCCCATCAAAACCTTTTTTTCCATTTTAAACAGAGATCAATATTCCTTCTGTATTTCTATGTCCGTGTATTTCTATGAATCTGATATTTACCGTTACTAGTAGCTCTGGTATTTAATCACTATCTATGTGTATATATTTCTATGACCTATGTATGTGCTGTTTACCATTACCTAGTCACTATGGCTGTTCTACTGCCTGACTATGTGTGTGTCTCTTTAATGCTTACAATCTATGTGTATGGATTTCTATTTGTGTTTTCTCCTTTGTGGAAACCTTATCAATAGCTTTGACTGTTGAATCGGATATTAGGTCATTATAAGCCCAGGGGTCGTACATCCCTAGTTAACATCATATATCAGGTTGTGTCAGAGGGCTTTTAAGCGCTTGAAAATTTCCCAAATGCTTCCACACTGATGCTCTCTAACAGCTGCTTCTCTTCAAACCTTGGGTTGAGGAGTAATTCTCTTCATTCTCTTCATTCTAATCACAGCTGCTCCAGAGCCTCTTGGGTTGAGGAGTCATTCTCTTCATTCTAATCACAGCTGCTCCAGGGCCTCTTGGGTTGAGGAGTCATTCTCTTCATTCTAATCACAGCTGCTCCAGGGCCTCTTGGGTTGAGGAGTCATTCTCTTCTAACCTAATCACAGCTGCTCCAGGGCCTCTTGGGTTGAGGAGTCATTCTCTTCATTTTAATCACAGCTGCTCCAGGGCCTCTTGGGTTGAGGAGTCATTCTCTTCATTCTAATCACAGCTGCTCCAGGGCCTCTTGGGTTGAGGAGTCATTCTCTTCATTCTAATCACAGCTGCTCCATGGCCTCTTGGGTTGAGGAGTCATTCTCTTCTAACCTAATCACAGCTGCTCCAGGGCCTCTTGGGTTGAGGAGTCATTCTCTTCATTCTAATCACAGCTGCTCCAGGGCCTCTTGGGTTGAGGAGTCATTCTCTTCATTCTAATCACAGCTGCTCCGGGGCCTCTTGGGTTGAGGAGTCATTCTCTTCATTCTAATCACAGCTGCTCCAGGGCCTCTTGGGTTGAGGAGTCATTTTCTTCATTCTAATCACAGCTGCTCCATGGCCTCTTGGGTTGAGGAGTCATTCTCTTCTAACCTAATCACAGCTGCTCCAGGGCCTCTTGGGTTGAGGAGTCATTCTCTTCATTCTAATCACAGCTGCTCCAGGGCCTCTTGGGTTGAGGAGTCATTCTCTTCATTCTAATCACAGCTGCTCCATGGCCTCTTGGGTTGAGGAGTCATTCTCTTCTAACCTAATCACAGCTGCTCCAGGGCCTCTTGGGTTGAGGAGTCATTCTCTTCATTCTAATCACAGCTGCTCCAGAGCCTCTTGGGTTGAGGAGTCATTCGCTTCTAACCTAATCACAGCTAATCCAGGGCCTCTTGGGTTGAGGAGTCATTCTCTTCTAACCTAATCACAGCTGCTCCAGGGCCTCTTGGGTTGAGGAGTCATTCTCTTCTAACCTAATCACAGCTGCTCCAGGGCCTCTTGGGTTGAGGAGTCATTCTCTTCTAACCTAATCACAGCTGCTCCAGGGCCTCTTGGGATGAGGAGTCATTCTCTTCATTCTCTTCATTCTAATCCCAGCTGCTCCAGGGCCTCTTGGGTTGAGGAGTCATTCTCTATATTCTAATCACAGCTGCTCCAGGGCCTCTTGGGTTGAGGAGTCATTCTCTTCTAACCTAATCACCGCTGCTCCAGAGCCTCTTGGGTTGAGGAGGCAATCTCTTCATTCTAATCACAGCTGCTCCAGGGCCTCTTGGGTTGAGGAGTCATTCTCTTCTAACCTAATCACAGCTAATCCAGGGCCTCTTGGGTTGAGGAGTCATTCTCTTCATTCTAATCACAGCTGCTCCAGGGCCTCTTGGGTTGAGGAGTCATTCTCTTCATTCTAATCACAGCTGCTCCAGGGCCTCTTGGGTTGAGGAGTCATTCTCTTCATTCTAATCACAGCTGCTCCAGGGCCTCTTGGGTTGAGGAGTCATTCTCTTCATTCTAATCACAGCTGCTCCAGGGCCTCTTGGGTTGAGGAGTCATTCTCTTAATTCTAATCACAGCTGCTCCAGGGCCTCTTGGGTTGAGGAGTCATTCTCTTCATTCTAATCACAGCTGCTCCAGGGCCTCTTGGGTTGAGGAGTCATTCTCTTCATTCTAATCACAGCTGCTCCAGGGCCTCTTGGGTTGAGGAGTCATTCTCTTCTAACCTAATCACAGCTGCTCCAGGGCCTCTTGGGTTGAGGAGTCATTCTCTTCATTCTAATCACAGCTGCTCCAGGGCCTCTTGGGTTGAGGAATTCTCTTCATTCTAATCACAGCTGCTCCAGGGCCTCTTGGGATGAGGAATTCTCTTCATTCTAATCACAGCTGCTCCAGTGCCTCTTGGGATGAGGAATTCTCTTCATTCTAATCACAGCTGCTCCAGGGCCTGGGATAAAAAGAATGGGATAAACGTGATGCTCTCTCACAGCTGCTACAGGGCCTGGGAATAAAGGAATGGGATAAAAGCCAAATCTATAGACAAGAGGTTCCAGGAGACAGGGAAACCTAAAATAGTGGCTTGAGATAAAGATATTAGTGTACTTTAAGAAGGTTCCCGGCAAAGAGGATTGCCTGTTATGTAAAGGGTCAGAACCACTGAGTGAACTAAATATTAAGGATACCTTCCAAATATTGAGTGACGCCTGGTCAGTTTGTCATGGAAAGAAAGGTGTCCTTAATGTTTTGTGTAAATTATACAATAATTATACATTTATGGATTTGTTTAATGTAGCCTATTGTTTTCTCTTTATTCAACCTGCCATCTACCCACCTGGGGACTGAGGGTTATGAGAGAACCCCCACATCACTAGCTTCTCTTTATTCAACCTGCCATCTACCCACCTGGGGACTGAGGGTTATGAGAGAACCCCCACATCACTAGCTTCTCTTTATTCAACCTGCCATCTACCCACCTGGGGACTGAGGGTTATGAGAGAACCCCCACATCACTGTATCCAAGATGGCGTAGCAGTCGGACGTGTGTTTTGTCTTGTCCCGTCCTGTATAGTGTAAATATAGTTTTTTTCCTCTTTTTTTCCGTATATATTTCGTACATATTTTAATCTCACTTCCCAACCACAGGCTGAATATACTCTCCTGCAACCCGCATCACCCAATGTGGTACGGATCTGCTTTTTCTATGCTTTAGAATCGGAACCCTCATCAGAAGCTAGCCGCTAACTAGCTACTAGCTAGCCACTGCTAGCGGTCTTCAACGCTAACTAGGACACCAGCGCGACATCTACCCAAAGCATATCAGACTGCTTTTTCTCTACCCCATCTCCGGATTCCTACCGCAAGCTCTGAAGCTTTATACCGGATCATCGTAAATAGCTAGCTGCAATCCGAGTGGCTACTCCTGGCTAACGTCTCTGTCCCAGAGCAAGCACCAGTTAGCCTGGAGCTAGCCTCGAGCTAAACCCATCTCCCGACTACCCGAAGAGGTCCAAAAATACCTAATTTGCCAATTGGCCTGGACCCTCGACTGACCCTCTACTGCCGACACGGAGCCCCGCCGATCCATCACGACTGGTCCGCCCGACATAATCGTCCGAGGGGTTTCAACAGGCTTCTCCGCTGCGACATCGCCAAAGATCCATCTGCTGGCCAAGGCCCGCGAGCTTTCTGAATCGCTGTATCTCCAGCTCACCGCATGAAGAGGAATAAATAAACAGACTCACCCCATCGCGACGTCCCCAAAGGTTAACTCTCTAGCCCTCGCTATCTCCCTGCTTGCTAATTCGGCCTGCTAACGGCTAGCTTGTCAAGCTCCGGTCCGCTAACTGCTACCTTGTCTAGCTCGGGCCTACGAACTGTTAGCTTGTTAGCACAGGCCTGCTAACCGTCTGTACCACCGCGTCCCAATCACTCTCTGACCCCATTTACTTTCTATCTCTTTTTGATTTTTAATTTGTTTATACCTTCCGGAAACCTGCCTCACCCAATGTGATACGGAATCGCTATTACTTTTACTCTTATTTTTATTTTTATGACACTCAAGAACCTCCAGACGCTAACCAGCTAACTAGCTACAAGCTAGTTAGTCATTGTTAGTTAAAAAAAAAAAAATAATAATAATAAAAAAATAAAAAAATAAAAAAAAATTTTTTAAAAAACCTGAATCACTCGCCAGCCCCCCTGCCCATCCACCGCTGCCCCCTGGACACTGATCTCTTGGCTACATAGCTGACGCACGCTGGACTGTCCATTAATCACGGTACTCCTTTCTGCTTGTTTGTCTTACCTGTCGGCCCCGTTGCCTAGTCAACGCCATTTTACCTGCTGTTTGTTGTGCTAGCGGATTAGCCTCGCCTACTGTTTTTAGCCAGCTTTCCAAATTCAACACCTGTGATTACTGTATGCCTCGCTGTATGTCTCTCTCAGATGTCAATATGCCTTGTATACTGTTGTTCAGGTTAGTTATAATTGTTTTAGTTCACAATGGAGCCCCTAGACCCACTCTGCATACCCCTGTTACCTCCTTTGTCCCACCTCCCACACATGCGGTGACCTCACCCATTACAACCAGCATGTCCAGAGATACAACCTGTCTCATCATCACCCAGTGCCTGGGCTTACCTCCGCTGTACCCGCACCCCACCATACCCCTGTCTGTGCATTATGCCCTGAATATATTCTACCATGCCCAGAAACCTGCTCCTCTTATCCTCTGCCCCCAACGCTCTAGGCGACCAGTTTTGATAGCCTTTAGCCGCACCCTCATACTACTCCTTCTCTGTTCCGCGGGTGATGTGGAGGTAAACCCAGGCCCTGCATGTCCCCAGGTACCCTCATTTGTTGACTTCTGTGATCGAAAAAGCCTTGGTTTTATGCATGTCAACATCAGAAGCCTCCTCCCTAAGTTTGTTTTACTCACTGCTTTAGCACACTCTGCTAACCCTGATGTCCTTGCCGTGTCTGAATCCTGGCTCAGGAAGGCCACCAAAATTCAGAGATTTCCATACCCAACTATAACATCTTCCGTCAAGATAGAACTACCAAAGGGGGCGGAGTTGCAGTCTACTGCAGAGATAGCCTGCAAAGTAATGTCATACTTTCCAGGTCCATACCCAAACAGTTCGAACTACTAATTTTGAAAATTACCCTCTCCAGAAATAAGTCTCTCACTGTTGCCGCCTGCTACCGGCCACCCTCAGCTCCCAGCTGTGCCCTGGACACCATTTGTGAATTGATCGCCCCCATCTAGCTTCAGAGTTTGTTCTGTTAGGTGACCTAAACTGGGATATGCTTAACACCCCGGCAGTCCTACAATGTAAGCTAGATGCCCTCAATCTCACTCAAATCATCAAGGAACCCACCAGGTACAACCTAACTCTGTAAACAAGGGCACCCTCATAGACGTCATCCTGACCAACTGGCCCTCCAAATACACCTCCGCTGTCTTCAACCAGGATCTCAGCGATCATTGCCTCATTGCCTGTATCCGCCACGGAGCCGCAGTCAAACGACCACCCCTCATCACTGTCAAACGCTCCCTAAAACACTTCTGTGAGCAGGCCTTTCTAATCGACCTGGCCCGGGTATCCTGGAAGGACATTGACCTCATCCCGTCAGTTGAGGATGCCTGGTCATTCTTTAAAAGTAACTTCCTCACCATTTTAGATAAGCATGCTCCGTTCAAAAAATGCAGAACCAAGAACAGATACAGCCCTTGGTTCACTCCAGACCTGACTGCCCTCGACCAGCACAAAAACATCCTGTGGCGGACTGCAATAGCATCGAATAGCCCCCGTGATATGCAACTGTTCAGGGAAGTCAGGAACCAATACACGCAGTCAGTCAGGAAAGCTAAGGCCAGCTTCTTCAGGCAGAAGTTTGCATCCTGTAGCTCCAACTCCAAAAAGTTCTGGGACACTGTGAAGTCCATGGAGAACAAGAGTACCTCCTCCCAGCTGCCCACTGCACTGAGGCTAGGTAACACGGTCTCCACCGATAAATCCACGATTATCGAAAGCTTCAATAAGCACTTCTCAACGGCTGGCCATGCCTTCCGCCTGGCTATTCCAACCTCGGCCAACAGCTCCGCCCCCCCCGCAGCTCCTCGCCCAAGCCTCTCCAGGTTCTCCTTTACCCAAATCCAGATAGCAGATGTTCTGAAAGAGCTGCAAAACCTAGACCCGTACAAATCAGCTGGGCTTGACAATCTGGACCCTCTATTTCTGAAACTATCTGCCGCCATTGTCGCAACCCCTATTACCAGCCTGTTCAACCTCTCTTTCATATCGTCTGAGATCCCCAAGGATTGAAAGCTGCCGCAGTCATCCCCCTCTTCAAAGGGGGAGACACCCTGGACCCAAACTGCTATAGACCTATATCCATCCTGCCCTGCCTATCTAAGGTCTTCGAAAGCCAAGTCAACAAACAGGTCACTGACCATCTCGAATCCCACCGTACCTTCTCCGCTGTGCAATCTGGTTTCCGAGCCGGTCACGGTGCACCTCAGCCACGCTCAAGGTACTAAACGATATCATAACCGCCATCGATAAAAGACAGTACTGTGCAGCCGTCTTCATCGACCTCGCCAAGGCTTTCGACTCTGTCAATCACCATATTCTTATCGGCAGACTCAATAGCCTCGGTTTCTCGGATGACTGCCTTGCCTGGTTCACCAATTACTTTGCAGACAGAGTTCAGTGTGTCAAATCGGAGGGCATGCTGTCCGGTCCTCTGGCAGTCTCTATGGGGTGCCACAGGGTTCAATTCTCGGGCCGACTCTTTTCTCTGTATATATCAATGATGTTGCTCTTGCTGCGGGCGATTCCCTGATCCACCTCTACGCAGACGACACCATTCTATATACTTTCGGCCCGTCATTGGACACTGTGCTATCTAACCTCCAAACGAGCTTCAATGCCATACAGCACTCCTTCCGTGGCCTCCAACTGCTCTTAAACGCGAGTAAAACCAAATGCATGCTTTTCAACCGATCGCTGCCTGCACCCGCATGCCCGACTAGCATCACCACCCTGGATGGTTCCGACCTTGAATATGTGGACATCTATAAGTACCTAGGTGTCTGGCTAGACTGCAAACTCTCCTTCCAGACTCACATCAAACATCTCCAATCGAAAATCAAATCAAGAGTCGGCTTTCTATTCCGCAACAAAGCCTCCTTCACTCACGCCGCCAAGCTTACCCTAGTAAAACTGACTATCCTACCGATCCTCGATTTCGGCGATGTCATCTACAAAATGGCTTCCAACACTCTACTCAGCAAACTGGATGCAGTCTATCATAGTGCCATCCGTTTTGTCACCAAAGCACCTTATACCACCCACCACTGCGACTTGTATGCTCTAGTCGGCTGGCCCTCGCTACATATTCGTCGCCAGACCCACTGGCTCCAGGTCATCTACAAGTCCATGCTAGGTAAAGCTCCGCCTTATCTCAGTTCACTGGTCACGATGGCAACACCCATCCGTAGCACACGCTCCAGCAGGTGTATCTCACTGATCATCCCTAAAGCCAACACCTCATTTGGCCGCCTCTCGTTCCAGTACTCTGCTGCCTGTGACTGGAATGAACTGCAAAAATCGCTGAAGTTGGAGACTTTTATCTCCCTCACCAACTTCAAACATCAGCTATCCGAGCAGCTAACCGATCGCTGCAGCTGTACATAGTCTATTGGTAAATAGCCCACCCATTTTCACCTACCTCATCCCCATACTGTTTTTATACTGTTTTTTATTTTATTTATTTATTTACCTTTCTGCTCTTTTGCACACCAATATCTCTACCTGTACATGACCATCTGATCATTTATCACCCCAGTGTTAATCTGCAAAATTGTATTATTCGCCTACCTCATGCCTTTTGCACACATTGTATATAGACTGCCCATTTTTTTTTCTACTGTGTTATTGACTTGTTAATTGCTTACTCCATGTGTAACTCTGTGTTGTCTGTTCACACTGCTATGCTTTATCTTGGCCAGGTCGCAGTTGCAAATGAGAACTTGTTCTCAACTAGCCTACCTGGTTAAATAAAGGTGAAATAAAAAAATTAAAAAAAAATCACTAGCTTCTCTTTATTCAACCTGCCATCTACCCACCTGGGGACTGAGGGTTATGAGAGACCCCCACATCACTAGCTTCTCTTTATTCAACCTGCCATCTACCCACCTGGGGACTGAGGGTTATGAGAGAACCCCCACATCACTAGCTTCTCTTTATTCAACCTGCCATCTACCCACCTGGGGACTGAGGGTTATGAGAGAACCCCCACATCACTAGCTTCTCTTTATTCAACCTGCCATCTACCCACCTGGGGACTGAGAGTTATGAGAGAACCCCCACATCACTAGCTTCCTTTATTCAACCTGCCATCTACCCACCTGGGGACTGAGGGTTATGAGAGAACCCCCACATCACTAGCTTCTCTTTATTCAACCTGCCATCTACCCACCTGGGGACTGAGGGTTATGAGAGAACCCCCACATCACTAGCTTGTATGTTCTGCAGCCTTGTAAAGATAAGGAGGGGATGACTGGGAGGCAGATTGGCATTTATTGTCATGAATCTTGTCCTGGAGGCAGGTTGGTATTTATTGTCATGAATCTTGCCCTGGAGGCAGGTTGGTATTTATTGTCATGAATCTTGCCCTGGAGGCAGGTTGGCATTTATTGTCATGAATCTTGCCCTGGAGACAGTTCAGCTTAGTGGTCACTAACTGGAACAGACACAAAGTAATACATTTGATTTTAATCCTAACCGTTGCCGGGGTAATCCCGTCAATGTAAATATGTATTTGTTCATAACTGACTTGCCAAAATAGACATTACATTTCCATGTTGTTTTTTTCTGATTAAAGAAACAAAAGCTGAAATAAATCATTCTTTCTACTATTATTCTGACATTTCACATTCTTTAAAAAAAGTGGTGATCCTAACTGACCTACGACAGGGAATTGTACTAGGATTAAATGTCAGGAATTGTTTTGCTGGGGGCAGTATTGAGTAGCTTGGATGAATAAGGTGCCAGAGTAAACTGCCTGCTACTCAGTTGCTAATATAAATATAAATGTTTTTCATTTATAAACTGTAAAATATATGTATGAATTCCTTTAAATAAAAGGTGACATTCTGTACTGTCTCCTAATATGAAACGTTATATCTCAAATCCAAAAGGCTGGAGCAAAGCACCACATTTAACTTGATGGGGACACTAGATCCCCTTTGGGAACACTCCCCACCCCCCCTGAGCTGTAATGTGGCGCAGGGAACGCAAGAAATAATCCTAAAAATATTTAACCTCCACAGATTAGCAAGAAAAATGGCTCAAATGAAAGATAAAGAAGTTGTTTATCTACCCAGCAAGTCAGATTTTTAAAATGTTTTACGGCGAAAACATAGCACATATTTATGTCCAACCACCACTGCAGACATACCTCATTAGCATAGCCAAGTAGGAAAAAATATGCAATCAACAAACGCAGGATTAAAAGAAAAATAATTTCACTAACCTTTTGAAATCTTCATCAGATGACAGTAATATAACATGTTACACAGTACATTCATTTTTTTTTCAATAATCTGCAATATATATCCATAAATCTCTGTTTACAATTATGCATCGTTCAAAAAATGCTACTGCAATGTCAGGAGAATTAAATAGCTCCGGCAGATAACGTCAGCTAACAAGGAATAGACATCATAAACTTTGACTAAATATGCATGTTTTACATATGTATGGCAAGATAAACTTCTTCTAAATGCAATCGCTGTGTTACATGTATTTTTAACGTTACATTTTGCGTTCACTAGGCTTTAATAGGGAGGCGGCGCTCCCATTTAGCATGATGACTCCTCTATCTTGGAGTCGACAGAAACCCAAAATGAACACATAAATATTCACTCACCGTGGCTGTTCTTCCATCAGAAGACCTGAAAGGGTTAATACTCACCAAGCTAGCGTTCAGTTTTCAAGTCTGTGTCTTTCGGTTCTCAAACCAGCCACATTTCGGTCGAAATGTATGCAAATTTCAAGTGGATGCGCACCAAAACGTCGAAAGTATACATAATATGTCGAGTAAACTTGTCAAACTATGTTTATAATTAAGCCTTAACATGTTATAAAGGTCTACAGCAATCGTGAGGGCGAACAGGCACACACAAGTCGTTCAATCAATCCTGAGGAAAAGAGAGAGAAACGCCAGTGCGCGCACTGGGTAAACTTTTTTTTTGGCATGACCGAGACGTTTGGGCACGCTGAACGTCTCGTGAGCACGCGATTCTCACAGTTACATGCCTCATCGAAAGCAGGCTTCGCGCTGAAGACGTAGAAACTGTTTCCATGGTTATAACTGCTTGGGAAGTGTGTACACGATGACGTCGGAGTGGTGGCAACTTTTTTCATCACAAGAGAGAATTTGGGAGAATGCATGCCCTGACACTTCTGCTTTACATAGAGACAAAATTTAAACGGTTTTACAAGCTTTAGAGTGTTTCCTATTCGATAATATTTTTTATATGCATATATTAGCAACTTTTGACAAAAATGTATCATGTTTTATATGGGTACCGAATTGCTCCAGAAGGGGCAGTATTCAGGGGTATCCCCAACAGGTTTTAAACTGTAAACTTCAAACTTCAAGATTTATGATAAAAACATCCTAAAGATTGATTCTACACTTCGTTTGACATGTTTCTATGGACTGTAACGTAACTTTTGGACTTTGTCTGCAACTGGTGAACGCGCTTCGTGAGTTTGGATTTGTTTACCAAATGCGCTAACACAAGAAGCTATTTGGACTTAAATGATGGACATTGTTGAACAAAACAAACATTTATTGTGGAACTGGGATTCCTGGGAGTGTAACGGCTTTCTGTGGAAGAAGGTGAGGACCAAGATGCAGCGTTGTACGTCATATTCGTTAATTGTCACTGAACAATAAATACAAACATAACAAAGGGAATAACAAAAAAAGTCCTGAAAGGTGAAAAACACTAAACAGAAATTAACTACCCACAAAACCCGTGGGCAAGAGCTACCTAAGTATGGTTCCCAATCAGAGACAACGATAGACGGCTGTCCCTGATTGAGAACCATACCCTACCAAAAACAAAAAAATACAAAAACATAGAAAAAAGAACATAGAATGCCCACCCTAGTCACACCTTGGCCTAACCAAAATAGAGAATAAAAGCCTCTATGGCCAGGGCGTGACAGGGAGTGCATTCTGATGAAGGTAAGTTAATATTTATAATGTTATTTCTGACTTCTGTTGACTGCACAATATGGCGGATATCTTTTTGGCTTGTTTGGTCTCTAAGCGCCGTACTCAGATTATTGCATGGTTTGCGTTTTCCGTTCCGCTTTTTTGAAATCTGACACAGCGGTTGCATTAAGGAGAATTGGATCTAAAATTCCATGCATAACACTTGTATCTTTGATCAACGTTTATTATGAGTATTTCTGTAAATTAATATGGCTCTCTGCAAAATCACTGGATGTTTTTGGAACTACTGAAGATAACGTGCCAATGTATACTGAGATTTTTTTATGTAAATATGAACTTTATCAAACAAAACATACATATATTGTGTAACATGAAGTCCTATGAGTGTCATCTGATGAAGATCATCAAAGGTTAGTGATTAATTCTCTCTATTTCTGAATTTTGTGACTCCTCTCTTTGGCTGGAAAAATGGCTGTGTTTTTCTGTGACTTGACGGTGACCTAACATAATCGTTTGTTGTGCTTTCTCTGTAAAGCCTATCTGAAATTGGACACTGGTTGGATTAACAAGAAGTTTATCTTTAAAATGGTGTGAAATAATTGTATGTTTGAGCAATTTTAATTGTGGGATTTTGTTATTGCCTAGACAATCATGTTGATTCTTCGTATTCGGTGGGGGGAGCTGCAACTCAATATTAGGAAGGTGTTGTTATTGTTTTGTACACACTGGAAACTGTTGAGCGTGAAAACCCAGCAGCGTTGCAGTTCTTGACATGAACAGGTGCATCTGGCACCTACTATCACCGTTTAAAGGCACTTAAATCTATTGTCTTCACCCTCTGAATGGCACAATCCATCTCTCAGTTGTCTCAAGGCTCCAACATGTTTTTTAACCTGTCTCCTCCCCTTTATCTACACTGATTAAAGTGGATTCACCTGGTCAGTCTAGGTCATGGAAAGAGCAGGTGACCTTAATGTTTTGTACACTCAAAAGGATTAGGATACATTTGCCAACATGATATAGAATCAGTGTCAACATGTTTTTTGGTACATTGGAATCAGTGTCAACATGTTTTTTGTGCTTCATCCTTGTGGCTTGGTGAGCTGCATGTATAAAAGTGTTCCTCTTTCTCAAGCTGAACAGAACCTACAGACCACCTGTGATTCCTTCTCTGACAGGAAAAGATTACCTTGGAGAAGTTGGCCGTCCTTCTGCTTCTGAGTGCTGCCATTGCACTGGGCCACGCAAACCTGACCCAGCTGCTTGGTTTAGAACCCTTACTGAAGACTGAGGTGGAACAGACTCCTCCTGTCGGGGCTCAGGTAGCAGCAGTACAGCAGGGGACAAAGGAAATGTCATGTCCCTCAGACTGGCACCCATATGGATCACGCTGTTTCAGGTTTGTCAGCATTCCGCAGTCATGGTCAGATTCTGAGCAAAACTGTTTGGCACTTGGTGGAAACCTAGCATCCGTGAATAACCTTTTAGAGTACCAGTTCATGCAAGCACTAACAAAGAATACCAATGGCCACTTTACATTTACATTTACATTTACATTTAAGTCATTTAGCAGACGCTCTTATCCAGAGCGACTTACAAATTGGTGCTTTCACCTTATGACATCCAGTGGAACAGCCACTTTACAATAGTGCATCTAGGTCTTTTAAGGGGGGGGTGAGAAGGATTACTTTATCCTATCCTAGGTATTCCTTAAAGAGGTGGGGTTTCAGGTGTCTCCGGAAGGTGGTGATTGACTCCGCTGTCCTGGCGTCGTGAGGGAGTTTGTTCCACCATTGGGGGGCCAGAGCAGCGAACAGTTTTGACTGGGGTGAGCGGGAACTGTACTTCCTCAGTGGTAGGGAGGCGAGCAGGCCAGAGGTGGATGAACGCAGTGCCCTTGTTTGGGTGTAGGGCCTGATCAGAGCCTGGAGGTACTGAGGTGCCGTTCCCCTCACAGCTCCGTAGGCAAGCACCATGGTCTTGTAGCGGATGCGAGCTTCAACTGGAAGCCAGTGGAGAGAGCGGAGCAGCGGGGTGACGTGAGAGAACTTGGGAAGGTTGAACACCAGACGGGCTGCGGCGTTCTGGATGAGTTGTAGGGGTTTAATGGCACAGGCAGGGAGCCCAGCCAACAGCGAGTTGCAGTAATCCAGACGGGAGATGACAAGTGCCTGGATTAGGACCTGCGCCGCTTCCTGTGTGAGGCAGGGTCGTACTCTGCGGATGTTGTAGAGCATGAACCTACAGGAACGGGCCACCGCCTTGATGTTAGTTGAGAACGACAGGGTGTTGTCCAGGATCACGCCAAGGTTCTTAGCGCTCTGGGAGGAGGACACGATGGAGTTGTCAACCGTGATGGCGAGATCATGGAACGGGCAGTCCTTCCCCGGGAGGAAGAGCAGCTCCGTCTTGCCGAGGTTCAGCTTGAGGTGGTGATCCGTCATCCACACTGATATGTCTGCCAGACATGCAGAGATGCGATTCGCCACCTGGTCATCAGAGGGGGGAAAGGAGAAGATTAATTGTGTGTCATCTGCATAGCAATGATAGGAGAGACCATGTGAGGTTATGACAGAGCCAAGTGACTTGGTGTATAGCGAGAATAGGAGAGTGCCTAGAACAGAGCCCTGGGGGACACCAGTGGTGAGAGCGCGTGGTGAGGAGACAGATTCTCGCCACGCCACCTGGTAGGAGCGACCTGTCAGGTAGGACGCAATCCAAGCATGGGCCGCGCCGGAGATGCCCAACCCGGAGAGGGTGGAGAGGAGGATCTGATGCACTATTGTAAAGTGGCTGTTCCACTGGATGTCTTAAGGTGAAAGCACCAATTTGTAAGTCGCTCTGGATAAGAGCGTCTGCTAAATGACTTAAATGTTAATGTTAAATGTAAATGTTAAATGTTGATGGTTCACAGTATCGAAGGCAGCCGATAGGTCTAGAAGGATGAGAGCAGAGGAGAGAGAGTTAGCTTTAGCAGTGCGGAGCGCCTCCGTGATACAGAGAAGAGCAGTCTCAGTTGAATGACTAGTCTTGAAACCTGACTGATTTGGATCAAGAAGGTCATTCTGAGAGAGATAGCAGGAGAGCTGGCCAAGGACGGCACGTTCAAGAGTTTTGGAGAGAAAAGAAAGAAGGGATACTGGTCTGTAGTTGTTGACATCGGAGGGATCGAGTGTAGGTTTTTTCAGAAGGGGTGCAACTCTCGCTCTCTTGAAGATGGGAGGGACGTAACCAGCGGTCAGGGATGAGTTGATGAGCGAGGTGAGGTAAGGGAGAAGGTCACCGGAGATGGTCTGGAGAAGAGAGGAGGATAGGGTCAAGCGGGCAGGTTGTTGGGCGGCCGGCCGTCACAAGACGCGAGATGTCATCTGGAGAGAGGGGAGAAAGAGGTCAGAGCACAGGGTAGGGCAGTGTGAGCAGAACCAGCGGTGTCGTTTGACTTAGCAAACGAGGATCGGATGTCGTCGACCTTCTTTTCAAAATGGTTGACGAAGTCATCTGCAGAGAGGGAGGAGGGGGGAGGGGGAGGAGGATTCAAGAGGGAGGAGAAGGTGGCAAAGAGCTTCCTAGGGTTAGAGGCAGATGCTTGGAATTTAGAGTGGTAGAAAGTGGCTTTAGCAGCAGAGACAGAGGAGGAAAATGTAGAGAGGAGGGAGTGAAAGGATGCCAGGTCCGCAGGGAGGCGAGTTTTCCTCCATTTCCGCCTCGGCTGCCCGGAGCCCTGTTCTGTGAGCTCGCAATGAGTCGTCGAGCCACGGAGCGGGAGGGGAGGACCGAGCCGGCCTGGAGGATAGGGGACATAGAGAGTCAAAGGATGCAGAAAGGGAGGAGAGGAGGGTTGAGGAGGCAGAATCAGGAGATAGGTTGGAGAAGGTTTGAGCAGAGGGAAGAGATGATAGGATGGAAGAGGAGAGAGTAGCGGGGAGAGAGAGCGAAGGTTGGGACGGCGCGATACCATCCGAGTAGGGGCAGTGTGGGAAGTGTTGGATGAGAGCGAGAGGAAAAGGATACAAGGTAGTGGTCGGAGACTTGGAGGGGAGTTGCAATGAGGTTAGTGGAAGAACAGCATCTAGTAAAGATGAGGTCGAGCGTATTGCCTGCCTTGTGAGTAGGGGGGAAGGTGAGAGGGTGAGGTCAAAAGAGGAGAGGAGTGGAAAGAAGGAGGCAGAGAGGAATGAGTCAAAGGTAGACGTGGGGAGGTTAAAGTCGCCCAGAACTGTGAGAGGTGAGCCGTCCTCAGGAAAGGAGCTTATCAAGGCATCAAGCTCATTGATGAACTCTCCGAGGGAACCTGGAGGGCGATAAATGATAAGGATGTTAAGCTTGAAAGGGCTGGTAACTGTGACAGCATGGAATTCAAAGGAGGCGATAGACAGATGGGTAAGGGGAGAAAGAGAGAATGACCACTTGGGAGAGATGAGGATCCCGGTGCCACCACCCCGCTGACCAGAAGCTCTCGGGGTGTGCGAGAGCACGTGGGCGGACGAAGAGAGAGCAGTAGGAGTAGCGGTGTTGTCTGTGGTGATCCATGTTTCCGTCAGTGCCAAGAAGTCGAGGGACTGGAGGGAGGCATAGGCTGAGATGAACTCTGCCTTGTTGGCCGCAGATCGGCAGTTCCAGAGGCTACCGGAGACCTGGAACTCCACGTGGGTCGTGCGCGCTGGGACCACCAGATTAGGGTGGCCGCGGCCATGCGGTGTGGAGCGTTTGCCTGATACCTTACCTGATACCTGGATTGGAGGTTTTGATTCAGTCAAGGAGGGCTTATGGATGTGGTCAGATGGGTCCAGATTTGACTACACTAACTGGAACATTGGTGAGCCCAATAACGCTGGAGAAGGAGAGGACTGTCTGCAGATGAACGCTGCAAGTGAGAAGTTCTGGTTCGACGTGCCCTGTGAGTGGAAGTTTAGATCTCTCTGTTCCAGAAGAATTTAGGCTAGGAAATGACCCAGCCACTTCAACTCTCACCTCCAGGGGTCAACAGTCTACTTCACCTCTCACCTCCAGGGGTCAACAGTCTACTTCACCTCTCACCTCCAGGGGTCAACAGTCTACTTCAACTCTCACCTCCAGGGGTAAACAGTCTACTTCACCTCTCACCTCCAGGGGTCAACAGTCTACTTCACCTCTCACCTCCAGGGGTCAACAGTCTACTTCACCTCTCACCTCCAGGGGTCAACAGTCTACTTCACCTCTCACCTCCAGGGGTCAACAGTCTACTTCAACTCTCACCTCCAGGGGTCAACAGTCTACTTCACTCTCACCTCCAGAGGTCAACAGTCTACTTCACCTCTCACCTCCAGGGGTCAACAGTCTACTTCACCTCTCACCTCCAGGGGTCAACAGTCTACTTCACCTCTCACCTCCAGGGGTCAACAGTCTACACTTCAATACTCAAACCAAGATCTGTCACTCACTGCAGCTCACCATGACCTAAACTTGTGATGAAACTGTGTGATGTTGCTAATCCTGCTTTTGAAATTAAAGATAAATGACTGAATAGTTTTTCTTCATTTCCTATTGCTTAACTAGTTGGCATGGCACATCAGTTAGTCAATGGTAAGATATTATAAACTAGAATAAAGACAATCTCTCAATAACATGAACCTGCATCACTAAAAATAATTGATACATTTTTTTGATTTTACCAGGCAAGTCAGTTAAGAACAAATTCTTATTTTCAATGACGGCCTAGGAACAGTGGGTTAAAACTGCCTTGTTCAGGGGCAGAACGACAGATCAGACCTTGTCAGGTCGGGGATTTGAACTTGCAACCTTTTGGTTACTAGTCCAATGCTCTAACCACTGTTAATCTCTCAATAACATGAACCTGCATCACTAAAAATAATTGATACATGATAAAACCTTATCATACTGTTAATAATGATTAACACTCTTCCTAACAGACCATTTGTTTCTGAATGGTTTAGATGCAGGAAATTCCAGTTATATAACTATTAACATGAATTATCAGCTTTTTAAAATAATTTATTAATGCATTTTTTATGGTTTAGTAATTATGCATACAATTAATAAATACTTAGTAGATATTCAATGAATTATTTATTTATTCAGGTTAACTAATGCATTAACTAATGTACCATTATTGTAAAGTGTTACCGTTCCCTGTCTTTCATATCTGAGGCTAAATCCATGAGAGAGAGAGAGAGAGAGATTATATTTCTCCCTAGAATGAAGGACTGAAGATGCTCTGAGATTAAACAGGGAATGTGTCGAGAGAGAGAGAGAGAGAGAGAGAGAGAGAGAGAGAGAGAGAGAGAGAGAGCTATTCTATTTCTCCCCTGAATGAAGGACTGAAGATTAAAAAGCAGATTAGAAAGAAAAGGCGGAGTCACAGGGACGGAGACACAACAATAAGATAGAGAGAGTCAATCACACAACAATAAGATAGAGAGAGACCCTCACACAACAATAAGATAGGGAGAGACCCTCACACAACAATAAGATAGAGAGAGACCCTCACACAACAATAAGATAGGGAGAGACCCTCACACAACAATAAGATAGGGAGAGTCCCTCACACAACAATAAGATAGGGAGAGTCCCTCACACAACAATAAGATAGAGAGAGACCCTCACACAACAATAAGATAGGGAGAGTCCCTCACACAACAATAAGATAGAGAGAGACCCTCACACAACAATAAGATAGGGAGAGACCCTCACACAACAATAAGATAGGGAGAGACCCTCACACAACAATAAGATAGGGAGAGTCCCTCACACAACAATAAGATAGGGAGAGTCCCTCACACAACAATAAGATAGAGAGAGACCTGGGACTGGGAAGTTCTCCGTGTCCCAGGCAAGGTCTCCCCCATGGTATCAGACCTATGGTTTCATACAATCACATGGTATCAGACCTATGGTATCAGACCTATGGTTTCATACAGTCACATGGTATCAGACCTATGGTTTCATACAATCACATGGTATCAGACCTATGGTTTCATACAATCACATGGTATCAGACCTATGGTATCAGACCTATGGTTTCATACCATCACATGGTATCAGACCTATGGTATCAGACCTATGGTTTCATATAATCACATGGTATCAGACCTATGGTTTCATACCATCACATGGTATCAGACCTATGGTTTCATACAATCACATGGTATCAGTCCTATGGTTTCATACAATCACATGGTATCAGACCTATGGATTCATACAATCACATGGTATCAGACCTATGGTTTCATACCATCACATGGTATCAGACCTATGGATTCATACAATCACATGGTATCAGACCTATGGATTCATACAATCACATGGTATCAGACCTATGGATTCATACAATCACATGGTATCAGACCTATGGATTCAGACAATCACATGGTATCAGACCTATGGTTTCAGGACTGTAACATTCTAATCATTTATTAAAACACATTTCCTTATCAATCCACCCTTAAATGACTAGATGATACATCCTGAAACTAATATCCTACAAGGAAACATAACAAATAATCCTTATTAATACAAGGGAATATAATGTACATCAGATATTCATTCATGACTGTTATCGGTCTAAATCCCATTGTAACACTTCCGTTAGGATTTGTATTACAAGCTTCATAACAATACGGTCTCATCCCTCAAAAATAACAGTCTCATCCAACACTGGCTCCTCATAGCTTCATAACAATACGGTCTCATCCCTCCAAAATAACAGTCTCATCCAACACTGGCTCCTCATAGCTTCATAACAATACAGTCTCATCCAACACTGGCTCCTCATAGCTGAAAGAAACGGAATCCTCTGCTGGCCATTGAAGCTCGAACTCGTCATCACACAGACCAGCGCTCGAAATCGGTACCCCATTAATAAAGTAGTGTAGACTACAGTAGACTACATAGACCTCTTTTACCCATTAATAAAGTAGTGTAGACTACAGTAGACTACATAGACCTCTTTTACCCATTAATAAAGTAGTGTAGACTACAGTAGGCTACATAGACCTGTTTTACCCATTAATAAAGTTGTGTAGACTACAGTAGGCTACATAGACCTGTTTTAACCATTAATAAAGTAGTGTAGACTACAGTAGGCTACATAGACCTGTTTTACCCATGAATAAACTAGTGCAGACTACAGTAGGCTACATAGACCTGTTTTACCCATTAATAAAGTAGTGTAGACTACAGTAGGCTACATAGACCTGTTTTACCCATTAATAAAGTAGTGTAGACTACAGTAGGCTACATAGACCTGTTTTACCCATTAATAAAGTAGTGCAGACTACAGTAGGCTACATAGACCTGTTTTACCCATTAATAAAGTAGTGTAGACTACAGTAGGCTACATAGACCTGTTTTACCCATTAATAAAGTAGTGTTGACTACAGTAGGCTGCATAGACCTGTTTTACCCATTAATAAAGTAGTGTAGACTACAGTAGGCTACATAGACCTGTTTTACCCATTAATAAAGTAGTGTAGACTACAGTAGGCTACATAGACCTGTTTTACCAAGTAATAAAGTAGTTTAGACTACAGTAGGCTACATAGACCTGTTTTACCCAATAATAAAGTAGTGTAGACTACAGTAGGCTACATAGACCTGTTTTACCCATTAATAAAGTAGTGTAGACTACAGTAGGCTACATAGACCTGTTTTACCCATTAATAAAGTAGTGTAGACTACAGTAGGCTACATAGACCTGTTTTACCCATTAATAAAGTAGTGCAGACTACAGTAGGCTACATAGACCTGTTTTACCCATTAATAAAGTAGTGTAGACTACAGTAGGCTACATAGACCTGTTTTACCCATTAATAAAGTAGTGCAGACTACAGTAGGCTACATAGACCTGTTTTACCCATTAATAAAGTAGTGTAGACTACAGTAGGCTACATAGACCTGTTATACCCATTAATAAAGTAGTGTAGACTACAGTAGGCTACATAGACCTGTTTTACCTGTTAATAAAGTAGTGTAGACTACAGTAGGCTACATAGACCTGTTTTACCCATTAATAAAGTAGTGTAGACTACAGTAGGCTACATAGACCTGTTTTACCCATTAATAAAGTAGTGTAGACTACAGTAGGATACATATACCTGTTATACCCATTAATAAAGTAGTGTAGACTACAGTAGACTACATAGACCTGTTTTACCCATTAATAAAGTAGTGTAGACTACAGTAGGCTACATAGACCTGTTTTACCCATTAATAAAGTAGTGTAGATTACAGTAGGCTACATAGACCTGTTTTACCCCATTAATAAAGTAGAGTAGACTACAGTAGGCTACATAGACCTGTTTTACCAATTAATAAAGTAGTGTAGACTACAGTAGGCTACATAGACCTGTTTTACCCATTAATAAAGTAGTGTAGACTACAGTAGGCTACATAGACCTGTTTTAGCCATTAATAAAGTAGTGTAGACTACAGTAGGCTACATAGACCTGTTTTACCCATTAATAAAGTAGTGTAGACTACAGTAGGCTACATAGACCTGTTTTACCCATTAATAAAGTAGTGTAGACTACATAGACCTGTTCTACCCATTAATAAAGTAGTGTAGACTACAGTAGGCTACCCTGTTTTACCCATTAATAAAGTAGTGTAGACTACAGTAGGCTACATAGACCTGTTTTACCCATTAATAAAGTAGTGTAGACTACATAGACCTGTTCTACCCATTAATAAAGTAGTGTAGACTACAGTAGGCTACATAGACCTGTTTTACCCATTAATAAAGTAGTGCCGACTACAGTAGGCTACATAGACACCCATTAATAAAGAGTGTAGACTACAGTGTTTTGTTTACCCATTAATAAAGTAGTGTAGACTACATAGACCTGTTCTACCCATTAATAAAGTAGTGTAGACTAAGTAGGCTACATAGACCTGTTTTACCCATTAATAAAGTAGTGCAGACTACAGTAGGCTACATAGACCTGTTTTACCCATTAATAAAGTAGTGTAGACTACAGTAGGCTACATAGACCTGTTTTACCCATTAATAAAGTAGTGTAGACTACAGTAGTATACATAGACCTGTTTTTACCCATTAATAAAGTAGTGTAGACTACAGTAGGCTACAAAGACCTGTTTTACCCATTAATAAAGTAGTGTAGACTACATAGACAGTAGACTGTATTACCCATTAATAAAGTAGTGTAGACTACAGTAGGCTACATAGACCTGTTTTACCCATTAATAAAGTAGTGTAGACTACAGTAGGCTACATAGACCTGTTTTACCCATTAATAAAGTAGTGTAGACTACAGTAGGCTACATAGACCTGTTTTACCCATTAATAAAGTAGTGTAGACTACAGTAGGCTACATAGACCTGTTTTACCCATTAATAAAGTAGTGTAGACTACAGTAGGCTACATAGACCTGTTTTACCCATTAATAAAGTAGTGTAGACTACAGTAGGCTACATAGACCTGTTTTACCCATTAATAAAGTAGTGTAGATTACAGTAGGCTACATAGACCTGTTTTACCCCATTAATAAAGTAGAGTAGACTACAGTAGGCTACATAGACCTGTTTTACCAATTAATAAAGTAGTGTAGACTACAGTAGGCTACATAGACCTGTTTTACCCATTAATAAAGTAGTGTAGACTACAGTAGGCTACATAGACCTGTTTTAGCCATTAATAAAGTAGTGTAGACTACAGTAGGATACATAGACCTGTTTTACCCATTAATAAAGTAGTGTAGACTACAGTAGGCTACATAGACCTGTTTTACCCATTAATAAAGTAGTGTAGACTACATAGACCTGTTCTACCCATTAATAAAGTAGTGTAGACTACAGTAGGCTACATAGACCTGTTTTACCCATTAATAAAGTAGTGTAGACTACAGTAGGCTACATAGACCTGTTTTACCCATTAATAAAGTAGTGTAGACTACATAGACCTGTTCTACCCATTAATAAAGTAGTGTAGACTACAGTAGGCTACATAGACCTGTTTTACCCATTAATAAAGTAGTGCCGACTACAGTAGGCTTCATAGACCTGTTTTACCCATTAATAAAGTAGTGTAGACTACAGTAGGCTACATAGACCTGTTTTACCCATTAATAAAGTAGTGTAGACTACATAGACCTGTTCTACCCATTAATAAAGTAGTGTAGACTACAGTAGGCTACATAGACCTGTTTTACCCATTAATAAAGTAGTGCAGACTACAGTAGGCTACATAGACCTGTTTTACCCATTAATAAAGTAGTGTAGACTACAGTAGGCTACATAGACCTGTTTTACCCATTAATAAAGTAGTGTAGACTACAGTAGTATACATAGACCTGTTTTACCCATTAATAAAGTAGTGTAGACTACAGTAGGCTACAAAGACCTGTTTTACCCATTAATAAAGTAGTGTAGACTACATAGACCTGTATTACCCCATTAATAAAGTAGTGTAGACTACAGTAGGCTACATAGACCTGTTTTACCCATTAATAAAGTAGTGTAGACTACAGTAGGCTACATAGACCTGTTTTACCCATTAATAAAGTAGTGTAGACTACAGTAGGCTACATAGACCTGTTTTACCCATTAATAAAGTAGTGTAGACTACAGTAGGCTACATAGACCTGTTTTACCCATTAATAAAGTAGTGTAGACTACAGTAGGCTACATAGACCTGTTTTACCCATTAATAAAGTAGTGTAGACTACAGTAGGCTACATAGACCTGTTTTACCCCATTAATAAAGTAGTGTAGACTACAGTAGGCTACATATACCTGTTTTACCCATTAATAAAGTAGTGTAGACTACAGTAGGCTACATAGACCTGTTTTACCCATTAATAAAGTAGTGTAGACTACAGTAGGCTACATAGACCTGTTTTACCCATTAATAAAATAGTGTAGACTACAGTAGGCTACATATACCTGTTTTACCCATTAATAAAGTAGTGTAGACTACAGTAGGCTACATAGACCTGTTCTACCCATTAATAAAGTAGTGTAGACTACAGTAGGCTACATAGACCTGTTTTACCCATTAATAAAGTAGTGCAGACTACAGTAGGCTACATAGACCTGTTTTACCCATTAATAAAGTAGTGTAGACTACAGTAGGCTACATAGACCTGTTTTACCCATTAATAAAGTAGTGTAGACTACAGTAGGCTACATAGACCTGTTTTACCCATTAATAAAGTAGTGTAGACTACAGTAGGCTACATAGACCTGTTTTACCCATTAATAAAGTAGTGTAGACTACAGTAGGATACATATACCTGTTATACCCATTAATAAAGTAGTGTAGACTACAGTAGACTACATAGACCTGTTTTACCCATTAATAAAGTAGTGTAGACTACAGTAGGCTACATAGACCTGTTTTACCCATTAATAAAGTAGTGTAGACTACAGTAGGCTACATAGACCTGTTTTACCCCATTAATAAAGTAGTGTAGACTACAGTAGGCTACATAGACCTGTTTTACCAATTAATAAAGTAGTGTAGACTACAGTAGGCTACATAGACCTGTTTTACCCATTAATAAAGTAGTGTATACTACAGTAGGCTACATAGACCTGTTTTAGCCATTAATAAAGTAGTGTAGACTACAGTAGGATACATATACCTGTTTTACCCATTAATAAAGTAGTGTAGACTACAGTAGGCTACATAGACCTGTTTTACCCATTAATAAAGTAGTGTAGACTACAGTAGGCTACATAGACCTGTTTTACCCATTAATAAAGTAGTGTAGACTACAGTAGGCTACATAGACCTGTTTTGCCCCATTAATAAAGTAGTGTAGACTACAGTAGACTACATAGACCTGTTTTACCCATTAATAAAGTAGTGTAGACATAGACCTGTTTTACCCATTAATAAAGTAGGCTACATAGACCTGTTTTACCCCATTAATAAAGTAGTGTAGACTACAGTAGGCTACATAGACCTGTTTTACCCATTAATAAAGTAGTGTAGACTACAGTAGGCTACATAGACCTGTTTTTACCAGTAGGCATTATTAATAAAGTAGTGTAGACTACAGTAGGCTACATAGACCTGTTTTACCCCATTAATAAAGTAGTGTAGACTACATTAGGCTACATAGACCTGTTTACCCATTAATAAAGTAGTGTAGACTACAGTAGGCTACGTAGACCTGTTTTACCCATTAATAAAGTAGTGTAGACTACAGTAGGCTACATAGACCTGTTTTACCCATTAATAAAGTAGTGTAGACTACAGTAGGCTACATAGACCTGTTTTACCCATTAATAAAGTAGTGTAGACTACAGTCAGGCTACATAGACCTGTTTTTACCCATTAATAAAGTAGTGTAGACTACAGTAGGCTACATAGACCTTAATTTTACCCATTAATAAAGTAGTTTAGACTACAGTAGGCTACATAGACCTGTTTTACCCATTAATAAAGTAGTGTAGACTACAGTAGGCTACATAGACCTGTTTTACCCATTAATAAAGTAGTGTAGACTACAGTAGGCTACATAGACCTGTTTTACCCATTAATAAAGTAGTGTAGACTACAGTAGGCTACATAGACCTGTTTTACCCATTAATAAAGTAGTGTAGACTACAGTAGGCTACATAGACCTGTTTTACCCATTAATAAAGTAGTGTAGACTACAGTAGGCTACATAGACCTGTTTTACCCCATTAATAAAGTAGTGTAGACTACAGTAGGCTACATAGACCTGTTTTACCAATTAATAAAGTAGTGTAGACTACAGTAGGCTACATAGACCTGTTTTACCCATTAATAAAGTAGTGTATACTACAGTAGGCTACATAGACCTGTTTTAGCCATTAATAAAGTAGTGTAGACTACAGTAGGATACATATACCTGTTTTACCCATTAATAAAGTAGTGTAGACTACAGTAGGCTACATAGACCTGTTTTACCCATTAATAAAGTAGTGTAGACTACAGTAGGCTACATAGACCTGTTTTACCCATTAATAAAGTAGTGTAGACTACAGTAGGCTACATAGACCTGTTTTGCCCCATTAATAAAGTAGTGTAGACTACAGTAGACTACATAGACCTGTTTTACCCATTAATAAAGTAGTGTAGACTACAGTAGGCTACATAGACCTGTTTTACCCCATTAATAAAGTAGTGTAGAATACAGTAGGCTACATAGACCTGTTTTACCCATTAATAAAGTAGTGTAGACTACAGTAGGCTACATAGACCTGTTTTACCCATTAATAAAGTAGTGTAGACTACAGTAGGCTACATAGACCTGTTTTACCCCATTAATAAAGTAGTGTAGACTACATTAGGCTACATAGACCTGTTTACCCATTAATAAAGTAGTGTAGACTACAGTAGGCTACTTAGACCTGTTTTACCCATTAATAAAGTAGTGTAGACTACAGTAGGCTACATAGACCTGTTTTACCCATTAATAAAGTAGTGTAGACTACAGTAGGCTACATAGACCTGTTTTACCCATTAATAAAGTAGTGTAGACTACAGTAGGCTACATAGACCTGTTTTACCCATTAATAAAGTAGTGTAGACTACAGTAGGCTACATAGACCTGTTTTACCCATTAATAAAGTAGTGTAGACTACAGTAGGCTACATAGACCTGTTTTACCCATTAATAAAGTAGTGTAGACTACAGTAGGCTACATAGACCTGTTTTACCCATTAATAAAGTAGTGTAGACTACAGTAGGCTACATAGACCTGTTTTACCCATTAATAAAGTAGTGTAGACTACAGTAGGCTACATAGACCTGTTTTACCCATTAATAAAGTAGTGTAGACTACAGTAGGCTACATAGACCTGTTTTACCCATTAATAAAGTAGTGTAGACTACAGTAGGCTACATAGACCTGTTTTACCCATTAATAAAGTAGTGTAGACTACAGTAGGCTACATAGACCTGTTTTACCCATTAATAAAGTAGTGTAGACTACAGTAGGCTACATAGACCTGTTTTACCCATTAATAAAGTAGTGTAGACTACATTAGGCTACATAGACCTGTTTTACCCATTAATAAAGTAGTGTAGACTACAGTAGGCTACATAGACCTGTTTTACCCATTAATAAAGTAGTGTAGACTACATTAGGCTACATAGACCTGTTTTACCCATTAATAAAGTAGTGTAGACTACAGTAGGCTACATAGACCTGTTTTACCCATTAATAAAGTAGTGTAGACTACAGTAGGCTACATAGACCTGTTTTACCCATTAATAAAGTAGTGTAGACTACAGTAGGCTACATAGACCTGTTTTTACCCACCAATAAAAATACAGAGAAATAACCATTAAAATTATAATTGAATAGAGATATTGGTGATTTTATGAACTTCATCAGATCTAAATGATTTTATTATCACTGAATGTATTATGTACTAATCAAATGGGTTAAACATGTTATTAAATTTGTAGTGTAGACCTATTCATTGTGCTAATATTATATGCTAATTATGTTCATTTGTAGTGTAGACCTATTCATTGTGCTAATATTGTATGTTAATTATGTTCTGGCCGACTGACTTTAACTCAGAAAACAATTGTCCCGAAGCCAAACCTAGTTGACGAACCCTGTTTTATAGTATTCCATGGCCTTCACTGGCCAACTGCTGTTATGGTTATGATATACTATGGTGTTGTGTCACTAGACTTTGACCAGATATTATTACATCCAAAGATCAACTGAACCTAGAATATAGATACAGAGACACTTGTCATCAGGAAGGTGCTCTCTCAGCACAACGGAAAATATCTCAATGACTTGACATGTTCTGGTTGTGAATTCAGGCTACAAGGTAAGAATCTTCCCAGGGATTATTGTAAAGTGTGTAGAGACATTAAATGTCTGGTGTTATTTTAGTATAGTGAATGACAGTAAAACACTCAGATCTAACAGTCCATTTCACCTGGGACAGCTACGTGACAGTTCAATCATACAAAATGGCGGTAACTGGGTGTAGTCAAGTCACATTCAATAACATGTTGTTCATATAGCTAATTGGGTGTAGTCAAGTCACATTCAATAACATGTTGTTCATATAGCAAACTGGGTGTAGTCAAATCACATTCAATAACATGTTGTTCATATAGCTAACTGGGTGTAGTCAAGTCACATTCAATAACATGTTGTTCATATAGCTAACTGGGTGTAGTCAAGTCACATTCAATAACATGTTGTTCATATAGCTAACTGGGTGTAGTCAAGTCACATTCAATAACATGTTGTTCATATAGCTAACTGGGTGTAGTCAAGTCACATTCAATAACATGTTGTTCATATAGCTAACTGGGTGTAGTCAAGTCACATTCAATAACATGTTGTTCATATAGCTAACTGGGTGTAGTCAAGTCACATTCAATAACATGTTGTTCATATAGCTAACTGGGTGTAGTCAAGTCACATTCAATAACATGTTGTTCATATAGCTAACTGGGTGTAGTCAAGTCACATTCAATAACATGTTGTTCATATAGCTAACTGGGTGTAGGCAAGTCACATTCAATAACATGTTGTTCATATATTCGTATATCTCGGTTATTTTACAATTTGTATATTTTTCATTATTATTAATATTATTTTATATTATATTGTTGTTATTATTATTATTAATATATTATTATTATTATTATTATGGACAAAAGGTGAAAAATATAAATCACGACTACATATTCATTTGATGCATTAAATCTCTTGACTGTTTGGTGAGTCTGTTAGTAAATGTTTAATTTCTAAGAGATAATGAATAAAAGAGAACGTATGACCTTCAAGAAATACTGTGTTAAACACAACCAACATGTTGGATCTCTGTTTAGTTGTCACTGTGTTAACCACAACCAACATGTTGGATCTCTGTTTAGTTGTCACTGTGTTAACCACAACCAACATGTTGGATCTCTGTTTAGTTGTCACTGTGTTAACCACAACCATCATGTTGGATCTCTGTTTAGTTGTCACTGTGTTAACCACAACCAACATGTTGGATCTCTGTTTAGTTGTCACTGTGTTAACCACAACCAACATGTTGGATCTCTGTTTAGTTGTTACTGTGTTAACCACAACCAACATGTTGGATCTCTGTTTAGTTGTCACTGTGTTAACCACAACCAACATGTTGGATCTCTGTTTAGGGGACAGTTCTCTAAAATGAGTCTCTCTGGAGCGAGAAAGAAGGGGGGCCCTGCCTCTAAAATGAGACTCTCTGGAGCGAGAAAGAAGGGGGGCCCTGCCTCTAAAATGAGACTCTCTGGGGAACATGACACCAAAGCTAAGAGGTGAGATTACAATGTTGTTTGTTTCTAAAACGTGTTTCCACCATTTTTTCACATTTGTTATTTATCAGACAGTATTGCTCAGGGGAACCTTGTCTGTAAAATATTGTTGTTCTAAGATTTTAATTCATAGTTTTTTGTGTATGAATTTTTGTTTTTCAAAAAGCTATATAGCTGGAATGGAATGTTTGTATCTTGTATTTTAGACTGTGATATGTGGTTGTCTCACCAGCACACACACACACACACACACACACACACACACACACACACACACACACACACACACACACACACACACACACACACACACACACCTCTATAAAATGTTATCATGACACAATCATTGAGCCTCTTAATTATTATCTAATATGTTGGCAGCAAAACTTTATAGTGTTTATTCTGATCGTTGTTACAAGCTGAATTCTGACAATATATCCGTTATATCAACACACTCTTCACTCCTGTTGAAACCAAAAAGGGTTCTATCTTCCTACAATATACAGAACCACTAGAGTCCTATATAGAACCCTTTATAGGAGGTTAGGAAGTGTCTGAGTATACAGTATATATAGAATATATATAGAACCCTTTATAGGAGGTTAGGAAGTGTCTGAGTATACAGGATATATAGAATATATATAGAACCCTTTATAGGAGGTTAGGAAGTGTCTGAGTATACAGTATATATAGAATATATATAGAACCCTTTATAGGAGGTTAGGAAGTGTCAGAGTATACAGTATATATAGAATATATATAGAACCCTTTATAGGAGGTTAGGAAGTGTCAGAGTATACAGTATATATAGAATATATATAGAACCCTTTATAGGAGGTTAGGAAGTGTCAGAGTATACAGTATATATAGAATATATATAGAACCCTTTATAGGAGGTTAGGAAGTGTCAGAGTATACAGTATATATAGAATATATATAGAACCCTTTATAGGAGGTTAGGAAGTGTGTAACGGTTCTCTTGTGGTGAAGGAGAGTCGGACCAAAATGCAGCGTGATGATGATTCATGATATTTTAATGAAGGAAAAAACTATACATGAAGAAAATAGAAAATAATGAAATGTGAAAACCGAAACAGCCCTATCTGATGCAAACACAAAGACAGGAACAATCACCCACAAAACACTCAAAGAATATGGCTGCCTAAATATGGTTCCCAATCAGAGACAACGATAATCACCTGCCTCTGATTAAGAACCTCCTCAGGCAGCCATAGACTATGCTAGACAACCCTACTCAGCCACAATCCCGATACATACACACCATACACAAACCCATGCCACACCCTGGCCTGACCAAATAAATAAAGAAAACACAAAATACTAAGACCAAGGCGTGACAAAGTGTCTGACTATACAGTATATATAGAATATATATAGAACCCTTTATAGGAGGTAAGGAAGTGTCTGAGTATACAGTATATATAGAATATATATAGAACCCTTTATAGGAGGTTAGGAAGTGTCTGAGTATACAGTATATATAGAATATATATAGAACCCTTTATAGGAGGTTAGGAAGTGTCTTAGTATACAGTACATATAGAATATATATATAGAACCCTTTATAGGAGGTTATCCTGTCTGAGTATACAGTATATATAGAACCCTTTATAGGAGGTTAGGTAGTGTCTGAGTATACAGTATATATTTAACCCTTTATAGGAGGTTAGCCTGTCTGAGTATACAGTATATATTTAACCCTTTATAGGAGGTTAGTCTGTCTGAGTATACAGTATATATTTAACCCTTTATAGGAGGTTAGCCTGTCTGAGTATACAGTATATATTTAACCCTTTATAGGAGGTTAGCCTGTCTGAGTATACAGTATATATTTAACCCTTTATAGGAGGTTAGCCTGTCTGAGTATACAGTATATATTTAACCCTTTATAGGAGGTTAGCCTGTCTGAGTATACAGTATATATTTAACCCTTTATATGAGGTTAGCCTGTCTGAGTATACAGTATATATAGAACCCTTTATAGGAGGTTAGCCTGTCTGAGTATACAGTATATATTTAACCCTTTATAGGAGGTTAGCCTGTCTGAGTATACAGTATATATTTAACCCTTTATAGGAGGTTAGCCTGTCTGAGTATACAGTATATATTTAACCCTTTATAGGGCTCTTTGTTCAGAACTCTAGAGGTTCTTCTTCACTGAATTGATCTTCATTATATCCAAACACACTGGTGGTCAGGGAGGCATCTCTTTGTTTGAACGATGGTCCACGTCAACTCTGGCATTACAATACATACATTACAATACAATACATTACAATACAATACATTACAATACAATACAATACATTACATTACAATACAATACATACATTACAATACATTACATCACATTACATTACAATACAATACAATACAATACAATACATTACAATACATACATTACAATACAATACAATACAATACAATACAATACATTACAATGCAATACATTACAATACATTACATCACATTACATTACATTACATCACATTACATTACAATACAATACAATACAATACATTACAATACATACATTACAATACAATACAATAGATGGACGGTAACTTTAGTGTTTAACCCCTCCTCTCTTCACTAGATGGACAGTAACTTTAGTGTTTAACCCCTCCTCTCTTCACTAGATGGACGGTAACTTTAGTGTTTAACCCCTCCTCTCTTCACTAGATGGACGGTAACTTTAGTGTTTAACCCCTCCTCTCTTCACTAGATGGACGGTAACTTTAGTGTTTAACCCCTCCTCTCTTCACTAGATGGACGGTAACTTTAGTGTTTAACCCCTCCTCTCTTCACTAGATGGACGGTAACTTTAGTGTTTAACCCCTCCTCTCTTCACTAGATGGACGTGTAACTTTTTAGTGTTTAACCCTCCTCTCTTCACTAGATGGATGGTAACTTTAGTGTTTAACCCCTCCTCTCTTCACTAGATGGATGGTAACTTTAGTGTTTGACCCCTCCTCTCTTCACTAGATGGACGGTAACTTTAGTGTTTAACCCCTCCTCTCTTCACTAGATGGACGGTAACTTTAGTGTTTAACCCCTCCTCTCTTCACTAGATGGACGGTAACTTTAGTGTTTAACCCCTCCTCTCTTCACTAGATGGACGGTAACTTTAGTGTTTAACCCCTCCTCTCTTCACTAGATGGACGGTAACTTTAGTGTTTAACCCCTCCTCTCTTCACTAGATGGACGGTAACTTTAGTGTTTAACCCCTCCCTCTCTTCACTAGATGGACGTGTAACTTTAGTGTTTAACCCCTTCTCTCTTCACTAGATGGACGGGGTAACTTTAGTGTTTAACCCCTCCTCTCTTCACTAGATGGACGGTAACTTTAGTGTTTAACCCCTCCTCTCTTCACTAGATGGACGGTAACTTTAGTGTTTAACCCCTCCTCTCTCTTCACTAGATGGATGGTAACTTTAGTGTTTAACCCTCCTCTCTTCACTAGATGGATGGTAACTTTAGTGTTTGACCCCTCCTCTCTTCACTAGATGGACGGTAACTTTAGTGTTTAACCCCTCCTCTCTTCACTAGATGGACGGTAACTTTAGTGTTTAACCCCTCCTCTCTTCACTAGATGGACGGTAACTTTAGTGTTTAACCCCTCCTCTCTTCACTAGATGGACGGTAACTTTACTAGTGTTTAACCCCTCCTCTCTTCACTAGATGGACGGTAACTTTAGTGTTTAACCCCTCCTCTCTTCACTAGATGGACGGTAACTTTAGTGTTTAACCCCTCCTCTCTTCACTAGATGGACGGTAACTTTAGTGTTTAACCCCTCCTCTCTTCACTAGATGGACGGTAACTTTAGTAACTTTAGTGTTTAACCCCTCCTCTCTTCACTAGATGGATGGTAACTTTAGTGTTTAACCCCTCCTCTCTTCACTAGATGGATGGTAACTTTAGATGTTTAACCCCTCCTCTCTTCACTAGATGGCCGGTAACTTTAGTGTTTAACCCCTCCTCTCTTCACTAGATGGACAGTAACTTTAGTGTTTAACCCTCCTCTCTTCACTAGATGGATGGTAACTTTAGTGTTTAACCCCTCCTCTCTTCACTAGATGGACAGTAACTTTAGTGTTTAACCCCTCCTCTCTTCACTAGATGGATGGTAACTTTAGTGTTTAACCCCTCCTCTCTTCACTAGATGGATGGTAACTTTAGTGTTTAACCCCTCCTCTCTTCACTAGATGGACGGTAACTTTAGTGTTTAACCCCTCCTCTCTTCACTAGATGGACAGTAACTTTAGTGTTTAACCCCTCCCCTCTCTTCACTAGATGGACAGTAACTTAGTGTTTAACCCCTCCTCTCTTCACTAGATGGATGGTAACTTTAGTGTTTAACCCCTCCTCTCTTCACCAGATGACTTTAGTGTTTAACCCTCCTCTCTTCACTAGATGGACGTGTAACTTTAGATGTTTAACCCTCCTCTCTCTTCACTAGATGGACGGTAACTTTAAAGTGTTTAACCCCTCCTCTCTTCACTAGATGGACGGTAACTTTAGTGTTTAACCCCTCCTCTCTTCACTAGATGGACGGTAACTTTGTTTAACCCCTCCTCACTAGATGTTTTAACCCCTCCTCTCTTCACTAGATGGACGGTAACTTTAGTGTTTAACCCCTCCTCTCTTCACTAGATGGACGGTAACTTTAGTGTTTAACCCCTCCTCTCTTCACTAGATGGACCCTTTAGTGTTTAACTTCTTCACTAGTGTTTTAGTGTTTAACCCCTCATCTCTTCACTAGATGGACGGTAACTTTAGTGTTTAACCCCTCTGTGTCCATGGACCAAACTTTAGTAGGCTGGACACATGTCATTTTCAACAATGTTTTTTTCTGATAACTAGTTAATTGCATCTGCCATGGAGCCCAGTTTCATAATATTACGTTATGTTATATAGTAATTTAGGTCATTCTTCTTCCTGCCAGCTCCTATTAGTTCTATTGAGCTCCGTGGAATCAACTCACCTTCTGAACGTTCTATTCCCAGCTCATTGTTCTGCGTCACAATGGCAGCTTCACTATTGTATCAATGACACCTGCCGGCATTAAGCTTGACCGCTGACGTCAGGTTACTTATTATCAACAGGGTTACAGCTACTTGGTGAACGTGATCACTGTTCGCATGGATACACGTTGTGGTGACCCACAGTGCTAAGCCTTTTCTGGTCATGGTTAACCATATTTGTTTTCATAAAAAGGTATACCACCTAACTAAAACGTATGTCCCTGTCCTCTTTTTCAAGATAAGGCCAATTTAAACAGCCAGAAGACATTTTTTAATTAAGAAATAACACTTTTTCTGACTACTTGTTGTTTTTAAATGGCTGCTGGGTAATTTGATAAGCATCGAAATGTTCGTTCGTAGACATCCGATTGAGTGAAAGCTGCGCAGTTTCACTGAGTTAGAAAACAAATGGACAGGTCTAGCTAGTTGATTTGTAGATCTGACGCAGTTGCTACCTCAGATTATGAGCCTAGCAGGTGTCGTGATTGAGTTATGTAGTACCCACAGAAGGCCACAGGGAGGAGCAAGAGACCTATAAACCCATACTGTTTTTACCTTAAAAACCCTGAACCTAACAATCAAATCAAATGTATTTATAAAGCCCTTTTTACATCAGCATCTAACCCTACATATTACCTATTTTAGCATTAACATTAA